>NW_004797469.1:157373-173858 GCF_000002075.1 Aplysia californica | reverse complement strand
GTTTTACCTCTTCCACACAGACATAATTGTGAGTTTTACCTCTTCCACACAGACATAATTGTGAGTTTTACCTCTTCCACACAGACATAATTGTGAGTTTTACCTCTTCCAGTTTCTGCAGCACCTCTGGAGCGGTCATCACCTCCTCCTCCTCCTCCTCCTCCTCATTCAGCAGGTCGGCCACGTCTATGGGGTCAGACATTGCTGAGAGAGAGAGAGAAACAGAGAGATTGAGAGATGGAGAGAGACAGAGAGAGAGAGACTGAGAGAGAGAGACTGAGAGAGAGAAAGACTGAGAGACAGAGAGAGAGAGAGACTGAGAGAGACTGAGAAACAGAGAGAGAGAGAGACTGAGAAACAGAGAGAGAGAGAGAGAGAGAGAGAGAGAGACTGAGAGACAGAGAGAGAAAGAGAGAGAGACTGAGAAACAGAGAGAAAGAGACAGAGAGAGAGACAGAGAGATACTGAAAGAAAGAGAGAGAGAGATAGACACAGAGAGAGATAGACACAGAGAGAGAGAGAGAGGGAGAGAAAATGACAAAATTGGTCGAAAATAAAAATCTTCATGAAAGTGTTTTTACGCCCCCATCCAACCCATCCTGCCTGTCAGGGTCTAACAAAATGGACAGAGAGGGAGCAGAAAGAATGAAATACTCATGTCTCCCAAAGCGAAAATCGAACTTGGGTGGCTTGTATGCCACTGTGAAGTGCCTAACTATTGCACCACAGACGTCGGCAATGATTGATAGAGACGTTTTGGTGAGCAGTCACAAACAGGATTACTCAGTTATTGATATCATCTTAAAGTCTGCCCATTTGCCTTCCTTTTGATGAAAACAATATTCATCTATGCTGAATAGAAGTTGAAATATTTGTGATTGAAGGAGGTGGGGTCACCTGATTTCAGAGGTAAATTTAGTGAGAAAACGGCCGCCAAAGTTTGATAACTTCAATAGCTTGAGAGCCTTTAAATCGGAAAAATTACATATTTTGTGCATTAAATGAACATTTTTCAGTAAAATTTGCACGGAAATGATGTAAAAGGTGTTTAGCGGAAAAACAAAAATTCCATAGATTTCGAGCGGAGACGTGATCCCATGCTGACCTGCATTTTTATAAGGGAGTGCTTATTTAGGCCACATATGGCCTAAATAAGGTAAGGGAGGGGGGTTTAGCTTATTTAGGCCACACATGCTCAAACTACCCTTTTCAGGCAACTGAGTTCATTCCACTTTCATAATGGTGCACCTTTCTCATTTAATATGGTTTTGCCTCAGTGTACAACTTATAAATCATAACCATAATGAATATTGTACAGAACAAAGTACAATACGCAAAATTTTGCTCAATTCCAATGGTTTGAATGAGGGCCGGATTTTTCCTTCATGGAGGGGCAAGAGCTAGGCTACCATTTTGGCACACTTTGGTCAAGTGAAAAGGTCAAATCCTCCGAATGGACTTCCGGGTTAAATTTGGGGTATAAAAAGAGTACACTACGTGGCTGAGTCAAAGTTACACTATCTTTGCCTGAGTGACACTCTCTCGTACTGTCTCGTAGTAGTACATGTAGGCTAGTACTAGTAGTAGTAATAGCAAAGATCGTGTAGAGAATATTTGGTAGTAGATTCTATCTAGTAGGCAGTTTAGTGAATGTGCTCGCGGCAGGGCGAATCGGCCTCGATAAGCCCCGTAGACTTTTGTGATTGGCCACGAAGCCTCGTGTTTTGATGGGTCTAGATCTAGATCTAAACAACTCAGTGTTATTCGCACTGCCACATCCGACAGGCCTAGATCTACATCTTTTTAAAAGGAAAAGAAAGATCATCAAAATGGTTGAATTCGCATGAAAATCGATTAGGTAGAACTAGAACTATTAAAACTTGCTTCTGAAAACAAGGCAATTTTTATACGAAGGCCATTTTTATAACTCGATGAAATAAAAACTACTGACTGTGTACTGTGTTATTCTGTATAAAAATAAATTATGAAACTTCAGGACGTAGATCTATTATTATTTACCAACATCTTTTGACGCCTGAGCTGTAGAGGTTGAAGTTTTCACAACACTAATAGATCTAGTAATAGGGTTAGGTAATACGGCTTTCCGTAAAAAATGCATAGATCTACAAAAGCCGACCACCGAATCGACCGGGCGCCTCGGTCTCCCCTGCACTCTGATTCAATATTTAAAAAAAAATGCTAATCAATGAAAATTGCAAATTGATAATAATAGTATAGTCCTGTAGAGGACAGGTGGACTCCGGGGTCTGCATAGCGAAATACTAGGTTTTAGGATGTGGACCCCGGAGTCACCGTAGTGAAATAAGGTTTGGTTTAAGTAAGGATTGGTAGGGCCTACTAGGTTTTAGGACAGGTGGACCCTGGGGTCACCGCAGTGAAATAAGTAGGTTTCTTTAAAGATTGGTGGAACCCGGAGTCACCATAGAGGATTAAGAAGGTTTAATTAAGGATTGGTGGACCCCCGGGACACCTTGATTAAACCTACTTGTTTTACTACGGTGACCGCAGGATCCACCTATTCTAAAACCTAACTAGTGTTTCGTTAGGTAGACCCTGGGGTCCACCTTAAACCTACCTATTTCACTACGTTGACTCCAGGGTCCACCAATCCTTAAAATTAAACCTAGATCTATCTACATGTACTTATTTCACTACATTGACCCCAGGGTCCACCAATCCTTAATTAAAATTAAACCTAGATCTACTGATTTCACTACATTGACACCGTGGTCCTCCAATCCTTAATTAAACCTATATCTACTTATAATTTCACTACTTTGACCACGGGCTCCGCCAGTCCTATTATAAAATAAACTTAGATCTACTTATTTCATTATGTTGACCCCGGGGTCCACCGATCCTTAGTTAAACCTAGATCTACTTATTTCACTACGCTGACTCAGGGTTCACATCCTAAAACCTAACATTTTGTTAGGTAGACCCCGGGGTCCACCTATCCTTTTGGCTAGATAGACCCCGTAGTCCGCCTATCAACTTTCTTGATATTAACTGAAAACAATACATGCCAGTTGTCATTTATAGTGAAGAAAAATGAGGGGAAAAAAATATAATTAGGTAGACTTTAATTTTTCCCAAAAATTGCAAGTGCAAGTGAAGATCATAAAATAATTTTGTTATTTTCTGGTCACCTTTCCAAGGACCTTAAATTGATTCTACATCACATGTCATGTACGATACGGCTGTGAAGGAAAATGGATGTGAAGAGTTTTAAAGAAATAATAATGTAACTTGTAAAGAAAACAATGCTTTACATTGGGAGGGGGGTTTAGCTTATTCAGGCCACAGGTGTGGCCTAAATAAGGTAAGGGAGGGGGGTTTAGCTTATTCAGGCCACAGGTGTGGCCTAAATAAGGTAAGGGAGGGGGGTTTAGCTTATTTAGGCCACCTGTGGCCCAAATAAGGTAAGGGAGGGGGGTTTAGCTTATTTAGGCCATATGTGGCCTAAATAAGGTCACCCTTTTTATAACTCTTGAAAATCATCCGAATCATTGAAGAGATCGAAGTCCGGAATATCTAGGCCTCGGATGAGGACGTTAACCGCAGGAACCGGTGCACGGTTCTCACTATTACTTGATCCCAGCCGCTGTTACTTTGGAGGGGGAGGCAGCGGAGGGAGACCAAAAGTGGAGGATGGACCAGCAGGTTCCTGGTTTCCTGAATTAGTCGTAGTACGCTTATTTTTCCTCCTTAAAGCCAAGATGGCCCTCTCCTTAGAATATAGTATTCCAACAGAGTTTAAAAATTCTAAAAAAGGCTGCTGCTTTCCAAATTTTCTTTTAAAAATAAATTCGGCGAAGTAGCCGCTGATTAAGTTCTTTGCAAAACTCTGCTTTTATTAAAACTGCCACGTTGTTTCTATGTGGTTGGCGTGAGCACCAGTTTCGGGGTCTTTAAAGTTCTCACTGTGGTTCACTGTTTGGTGTTCATAGCCTATGGTTGAGATTGAGGAATATCCCTTCCAGCAGTCGGAAATGATCACAGATCCGTTCTTAATCAATTTCTCTATAAGTGGTATTAACGTTGCTGCTGATCGGTCCTCCACCACCACAAAACAACAATTCTCCTTATTGTCTCTTTCAATCCCCCCAAAACCCACACTCCATCTACATGTTTCCCCCAGTGATATTTTCTTTTCCCAAATTTACTTTCATCTTTATTGTATCTCTACCACCACACTTTCCCCTCCACAATCTGAATGTATCTATCACTATCTAAAATAATAATATCCACACATACATCCCTACAAAAATTTAAACCAGTCTACTACAGTCTTTTCACTAACCCCACACCCTAAAATGGCACTGTTTATTTGAATAGTCTGCTGCCCAAAAATAAATAATTGGCAGGCACTATTTCTCCAAACGTTCGGGAAAATAAAGCTGGGCACTATTTCTCCGAACATTGAAATCACATCCTTTCCGCAAATTTCGGATATTATATAGATCTATAATTAGTATAGGTCTACCAAAGACTGTTCGTATACAATATGTGGTTCAACCGGTCCAAAAAATGTCTGCAGTAAATATTTATATAAATAAAGAAATGCTACAGTTCCTAACAGTTTTTCGCTACAGATATGATGTGTTGCCTATGAAGGGTGCTGCTCTTAAGCTTAATGTGTTGTGTTCACTTGTGTGCTGTCTAGATCTAGATCTAGATCTACGGAGGGTTATTGATAACGACACATAGAACTACCATAGATATCCTGCAATTGTGGCTCGATTTTTTGGAATTTTTTGGTCCCCAAATCGGAGAATAAAAGTCAAATAAAAAAAAATAAAAAAAAGAAAGCAACCGAACCTCTACTTTTGAAAGAAAGTTCACCTAAATCTAGACCTAAATCTAGCTTCACTTCGTCTCTTTCTCACTTGTCACCACGTTTATTTGTTGAATACGTTAGTTACTTTTATCGCAGTGGCTACGTTCACGGCGCCGTGAACGTAGTCTGCAGGCTAGGTTCACGGCGCCGTGAATGTAGTTGGCAGGCTACGTTCACGGCGCCCTGAATGCAGTTTGCAGGCGCTGTGAAGGCTACGTTCACGGCACTCAAGCTTCGTTTAGATGGAGTGTCCACTGCCGGTTTAAGGCATGATGCGGGAGAAATTTTGAAATTCGTTAAGAAGAAGAAACTAAGCTTACAAATGTTGTAGCATCATTGGGAAGCATCAATATAAAAAGAGTGGAGAATTAAGTCATGAAGTAAAATTTTGAAAATTCTTTTGTTACTATGGTAACGTCTGCCATATTGGAATGTCATATATAGAAAATGCACACATTTCTAAAAAATCTATCATACGGTTATAAATGATTTTAAATGTTACAATAAGTGGTTTTGCAGCCTTCCGTGGCTGTTTTAGGGGATGGACTTGGCATTTTTGATGTAGGAGGAAAATCTTTTCCAGAATCGAGGTCCTAAATATGGGAATATTTTGACCACAAAAATCTCAGATCCAAACAACGGATTAAATTTATAATAAAATCATTTATTCAAGATTTTTTTACGTCACTACTTATTACACTAGAATAATGTTTCATCTATCAGTATACCGAAAATTATGACGATATCTTAACAACTTTTCGCATGAAAGAGCCCAATTTGAGAGAAAACTCCTAAAAGTTTGGACGTGCAAAACTTACTGTAAACGTAGTGCGTTATACAGTGGCGACCAAAAGAAACTTGAAAATGTAATCACCCAGTCACCGTGTTAAAGCCTTGCATTACCCACTCATGCAGCATACCAATTTAAAGCTAAATAAATTCTTCATCATCTGGCACATTAATGTTTAATCTATTTTAAGAGACGCCCGAGATAGTGTCACTCAAAATTGACCTTAAAAAATAGGCCGGCACTATTTCTCCGAACGTTCGGGAAAATAAAGCTGGGCACTATTTCTCCGAACACTCTGAAATCACATCCTTTCTCGCAAATTTCGGATATTATATAGATCTATAATTAGTATAGGCCTACCAAAGATTGTTCGTATACAATATGGTTCAAGCGGTCCAAAAAATGTAGTAGTAGTAGTATAAGGTTTTACGGCGCTCGCAACTGCTAAGGTCATATGAGCGCGCGAAACACAAGTTGTTCACCTCTGCGAAAGTTCACTTCACGACTGGTAACTAATTTACTTTAAAATGCTAAAAAGTTAAAATATTCAAATTCGGTGTAAATACATTTGTGATCTAAAACAACTTTTAAGTAACAATAAATTTTTTAAAATAATATCAGATTCACTTTACAACTCGCCATAAAGGCCAATGGCCTTTATAAAATTTAAAATTCTGCTGGGAACAACGACGGAGAAAATATCCTGCAATTTCTTGCATTTATAATATTTCCTTCGGATCTCTCCAAAGTCTAGACATTCTGTTAAAATGTGTCTAATGGTAAAATCTGTGTCGCATCCGACAAAAAATGTCCGCAGTAAATATTTATATAAAGAAATGCTACAGTTCCTAACAGTTTTTCGCTACAGATATGACGTGTTGCCTATGAAGGGTGCTGCTCTTAAGCTTAATGTGTTGTGTTCACTCGTGTGCTGTCTAGATCTAGATCTACAGAGGGTTATTGATAACGACACATAGAACTGGCATCTGCGTTTGTCACTGCTGCGACCAATGTACTGACACTGGCAAAGCCCCTTAATGTGTGTGATTCCATAATTTACATGTAATATCCTGTCCTTTTTTTTATTATTACGCACATTTAGGGTTAAAACAGCCCATCTTCTTCGGACAGGTGGACACACGCCCTTATTTGTTAATGTTTGTTGTTGTTTATGGGCTGTTCTAATTTTGATTTCTTTCTACTTTCTGTTGTGAAACCTTTCTTTTTCACGTTTTTACACTCATCTAAAAATCTCTAGACTAGCTCTTGAAAATTGAAATAGATATAGACCCAAAAATTTGCTCCTGTGTGTGTGTGTGTGTGTGTATGTATGTGCGTGTGTGAGTGTGTCTGTGTGTGGTAGTAAGTGGAGAGTGAGGAGTGTGTGTGTGTGTGCGTGTGTGTGTGTGTTTTCGGGCTTTATTTCAGCCTTTATTCAGTAACAGTTCAAAGTATACAAAAATAGAAACACAGGATCCATTCACTCCAGGGCTCATGAGTCGTTCGTCACTTTCAGTTTCCCTCATTCATTCAATTCCCGTGTTCTCTCCCGCGGCTCATCCCTGTCCGCATGACTTTCTTCATACCCCACCCCCTCCCTCCAGGCACACACAAAGAAAATATCATTCTTTCCTTTGCACCCTGCGAACCATGGACAATAATATAGGCAAAACACTGCCTGAGCTGCATTCCTTTCTTTCGTGAGCTGTGGACCAGGCCAGGGGGTCGGTGTCGTCGTCTTGTCTTGTAGTTGCTGTCGCCTGTGAATACACTCGCACATTCTTCCTTTCACCCGCTCTTTCACTCACACTGTCTCTCCGTCCACAGCTCAGCTCGTCATACGTTCAAAAGTTGCCCACTGGTCATGTTTAGTTAGTGTGTGTACATGTGCATGATGGTGGTGGGTGTGTGGTGGGTGTTACTGAAGGTTGTCTGTAGGCGGGCTTGCCATGCGGTGTTCCTTCCCAGACCAGAGGCCAGAGGCAGAATGAAAGTTGGCGCCGAACTCTCGCAATAAATAGACAAAAAATCACGAGACCGGAAGCCGGAAACCGTTCGGAGAAATAAAGATCGGCACTATTTCTCCGAACGTTCGGAGAAATAGTCACTTCGTAAAAAATAAGGCTTGGCAAAATTGTGCGAAATCCAAGAAACGTAAAATTGTCTTTGCGCATTTATTGAAGAGTATCAATATTGATCGAATGGCAATATATTGAATGCCCAGTGAATGGAGAATTGTGTCTTTGCAATAAACAATATTTTATTACGATATTTTGTCACGATAGTTTCAAACATAACGGAAAACAGAGCAATCACAGATACCACACAAAACTTCGACTCAACACTAATTGTGTTCACTGTTATTTTGCTTAGGAACCATTGGCTTTGTGCTGTGCACGAAACCTTTGGGCATCAATTCTATTTAGTTTTGGACATATTTATCAGTCATTTCATTTCAAATGTCACAGAGAGTTGCAAACAAAGGGACTGAATTTGGGGGCAAAGTCGTTTTTCTTCAGCCGCTGTTTCAAGGGACTTCACATACCTGTAGGATTCATATCGGGGCTGTTGCAACTAACTATTCGAACGTTGACTTGATTTGGTTTTTTAAGAATTCTGTAATGGCATTGGCCCTATGAGAAAATGACGTGTTTCGCATGGGGATGACTACTTGAATAACACCTTGACGAAAATAAGGGTAAGACATGACGTTCCAGCACGTGCGCGATGTAGCCCACTAAACCAAGGCATCCGGTGATTCTCACGAGAGCGGCTTTGTTTATTCCACCCAAGGCCACCCAAAACCATGGCAGTTTCTTGGCCTCTATTCCTCACTGACAGATGTTAAAAATCTTACAGGGTCAGTGTGCAAAAGAGGTTTCGAGCTCGGTAAGAAACCAACAGCTCCTGAACAAAAACAAAACTAAAACTAATGAACGCAAGTAACTGTTACGTCCAGGTTTTGTGAGGCATTTGTAACTGCTCTGTTTTTCAATCTTCTTTAGTTTTCTACTCAGTTCTTCGTTGTTGGTGTTTTGGAAGCTCTGAAGTGCATACTTTTGCTAATGCGATGTGTGTAGTCATCTTTTACAATTTCAAAGTCATAAATTCCATAAAAATTGAGCATCTGATGAGATTTGGCATCTCTCCGTCACACAGTATCCCGCTGTGTACTAAACCTCAGTGTTCCGCTGATTTTGTGAATATTGTTTCAGCCTCCATAGCTTTTGCACTTCCTTGTAAATTTTGCTGGCACTTTATTTGATGGTGGTTCTCAAAGGCAGAATAAAAAAAGCGCATATCCGTCATTGTCACCTACTTCTTTATCTTTCTTCATTGGTGAAATTTTCTTTTTGGCAATGGGGTGAGGAGCAAGTTAATTCTCATCTAAAGTTTCCTCTTCACTATTATCACTCTCACGATATGTTTCATCACTATACCTACACCACTAGTGCCTATCAATGTTCGAACTGTCGTGTGATGTGCTGAAGAATGTCGATGCCATTGCAGTAGGAGTAGGCTGTGGTAATCTTGAGAAATTGAGGCTAGGGCATCAAAGTATTTTGGAAAGGTGTTTAAAAAGCATTTTCTGAGCTCGATAACTGTTGAAACTGGGGTAATGCCGAAACAGCACTCTCATCTCGTTGAATAGACGCTACCATCAGCATCGGCAAATGTCATTGAAAGAGACGGTTATGAGGCTGAAACAAAAGAATGAATTGAGTGTAGGAACTGATCTAAAATCTCTGTCTGTCTGTCTGTCTGTCTGTCTGTCTGTCTGTCTGTCTGTCTGTCTGTCTGTCTGTCTGTCTGTCTGTCTGTCTGTCTGTCTGTCTGTCTGTCTGTCTGTCTGTCTGTCTGTCTGTCTGTCTGTAAATATAAACACAAACACAGTTTTGGTGTAGAACAAAATAAGACAGTAAACATGCTATCAACTTTCCTGCTCTCTTTACTGTATAAAAATGCTTACATGATATGAAATACGCTTGCAAATAGTTTGAATGAAAGAATGAATATCTCGTTCTGGGCTAAAGACATAATACGCACACACAGAGAGAGAGAGAGAGAGAGAGAGAGAGAGAGAGAGAGAGAGAGAGAGAGAGAGAGAGAGAGAGTGAGTTTGCTATTATGATTATAAGAATTATTCCCGTCATTTTCTCTCTACGTCGGTTCCCAGGCTTTTTCGTTTTCCTTCATCTCATGGGATGGAACATTTGAAGCTGGCCAAAATATTAAAAATACGTCACTGTAGTCACTGACTAAAACCGGCAGTGGACGCTCCGTCTAAACGAAGCTTGAGTGCCGTGAATGTAGCCTCAACAGCGCCTGCAAACTGCATTCAGGGCGCCGTGAACGTAGCCTGCCAACTACATTCACGGCGCCGTGAACCTAGCCTGCAGACTACGTTCACGGCGCCGTGAACGTAGCCACTGCGTACTTTTATTTTTCCCTCTTTTGTGGTGTTTTATTTTGTTAGTCACAGTTAGTGTATTTCTTTCTTTCTTGTTATTGTTCTGATGTGTTGTTTTTCTATCAATTTTTTTTGATTGGGGAAAAAGGGGGGGTGGGGGTGTTGCATAGTGTAACGTCATTTAATTTGATGTTCTTAAAATGTTCACAAGAAATTCCGTGTGTGAAAGTAAAATTATTCAGTAACATATCGTCATATGTGTTCAAAATAAAGAAAAGACCTAGATTCTAACCCTAACCCAAACCTATCGCTCTATTCTTATAGTATAGGTAGATCTAGTCTACTCTACAGTCTACTGTATAATATAATAATGGTCGCTCGTTACGGAATTCCTCCCGTTATTTTTATGGACAAAAACAAAAACTGACTGAGATAGATCTAGAGAAAGAAAAATTGAAACCTCCTTTTTTATCATACACAGGCACATCATCATCAATATTATTATTATTGACAATTCAATAAGTTACAAAAATAACAAACAATAAACAACAAAGGGCAGCTCACCTAGAATCTAGTCCTAAACTAATCTTAATGAATGACGTGTGTACCAGGTGAAATATGAGAGAACCAAGTACTTTTTCGAATAATTTGATTAAGTTGGTAAACAAGCCAATCCTTCTCTATCGCATCCAATTATGAGTTTGAGAAGAAAGTCTCTCACGACGTACTAGGCAACAAGAATCTACAAAAGCCTCTTAGAGAAAACTAGATCTAGATCTAGGCCTACCGCCATTTTGACAACTATTGTAAACATTGCAATTGCCGCGAAGATGACTAAAAAACTACAACTGATAACTATCCTGAAAATAAGTGTGATATCTTGTGCTAGCTGGAATAATTATTTGAGATAAGCCTAAGATGTTTCAGTTTTCATATGACTTTTAAACAGTTTATACTTGTTAAAAGCACTGGGATCATCAATTTATCTGAGGAAACATACAAATTTCAACTATTTTGTTTTGTTGCGCAAAAAGGAAGTACATACTTTTTAGTACATAATCTATAGTTTTCTGTTTTTTTAATTGTAGACCGGAAGTTTAGTGTTTACACTTTCGGTTTTGATCCATGTGTTGCAGCGAGGCAAACAGAAGATCTAAACAATAGTTTTCATTGCTTCGGGGAGACAAGACTGCCGCCAACTCTAAAAGATGAAGAGAATACACACGGAAGACGATGAAGTAAGTTTGGTAAATTTTTACTTATGCACCCACACACAGATGCATTTATTTGAGGGATCTAGAGAATCATCTAGATTACTAGAGTCTAGAGTAGAATCTAATCTATTCTATGTAGATTCTAGATCTAGATTTAGAATCTAGATCTAGATCTAGATCTATATCTAGATCTATATTCTAGATATAGATATAGATTTAGATCCAGATCTAATATAGATCTAGAGTCTAGATTTCTAGATCTAGATTAGATATATATTAGATATAGATTATAGATATAGATCTAGAATCTATATATAAATCTAGAATCTAGATACTAGATATAAATCTAGATCTAGAATCTAGATCTAGTAGATCATAGAGTCTGAGATCTAGTCTAATGTAGAAATCTAGATCTAGATTAGATCTAGATCTAGACTGTAGTATTGTAGATCGCTAGATCTAGAACACATTCTCATCGGTCATGGCCACTAAAACCCTTGCAAATCCAAAATTGTTTTCAAGTAAATATCAATCCTATACTAATCTAGATTTAGATATAGATCTATACTATTTGCCAAAACATCAAATCATTGTCAAACGGAGTGTCTACGTACACGGCAACCGGGCACCTAGCCTCAGTGTCTACGTACACTGACACGATAACCGGCAAGTCAACCGGGCACGTAGTCTCAGTGTCACGTACATGGTAACCAGGCAGTTCAGAACTCCAAGTTCAGTTTTTGTCATTCGGTGTTGCCTTCATCCCCACCCCTCCCCCGACTGTAGGCTACCTTAAATAAAAATCAATAATCCCCCACCCCCCCACCCCATTCCGGAGCCCTAGATCTATACTTCGCAGCGCACAGGCTTTGATTGAATGAAATGTGGTGACCCCAACCGGTACTCACAATGTGATGTGCACACACAGGTTCACTGACCGGTCACGGTGGCGAGCCCGACAAGACGCTTGTATGACTTTCTTTTTTTTCAGCCAGTGACAGCACAGGACAAAATATTGATTTATTTTCATTCAGGTTTACTGTGTACGTTGATACTGTGACTAGGCGCCCGGTTACCGTGTACGTAGACACTCTGTTGTCAAATGCAGGGAGGGGGGTATATGCCTCCCTCAAACCCCCCAGATTCTTTTTCGGTTGACTAGTTCCCACCCTGCAATTGTTATTCGCTGGTTTTGGCCCCAAGAGTTGGGGGGTTTCAGGGATTTTACCATAATATATTTGATATTTTGCAGTTGTTAGGTTTGATATCTCAGCTCGCTGCGCATCAAACGTGTAGATCTAGGCTCAAATAAGGGGGGTGGGAACTACCGAAAAAGCACCAGATTCTTTTTAGGTCAGGGGGCCCCTGAAATGACGGTGCATAGAGAGTTTGCTGTCAAAATAAATGCCTAGATTTTTCGCTTTATCTGCGAAAAAGATGTTATCATTCCCAATACATATATATGGTAAAAATTATTAAATTGCAAAGCAATATCCCTGGTTTGGCATTGCAAAACAAAACTTGGTCTTATCATCATTCATTTTAAGTCTGTTTGATATCTTCCATTGGTTTACCTCCACAATACATTGTTCCATTCTGGTAACTAGACAATTGAAATTTGTTGGTAAAACAGACTTGTACAGCTGAGTGTCGTCTGCGTACATGTGGTAGTTAACGTCGTGCTTCCTATATATGGATACATTCTCTTTCGTTACCACAAAGGATGGGCGCCCTTCATGATCTTCTTCCATCACCGACTTGAATCCAGATTTTTATTTTCTAACCCAGTATGTCACAGTTATAACGAGGACGTTTGTCACCATAAACATCGACCATTTCCTGAAAACTTTGAGTAGTTTATGCGACTTTGTTTTATCGCGATGCCCAAACTTTAGCCCAGACACCAGTCTTACTACTTTTACACAACAAAATGTATCTTTATTTTTCTCACTAAAGAAATGTAGGACTCTTCTTTATAATATTGATACTATTGGGCTCAGATTGCCAGTGCACTGTTATTGAGAAATCAATATTTTTGAGTGCTAGATCTAAATGGTCAAAATATTTTTTTCTCCCCAAAATCACTTTTTGGTGAAATTACACAAAAAGTGCCACTCAAGACATGTATAGGTTTATTCCAAATGCAATTCTGAATACTTCCATCAAGGTACGAATGTTGTTTTTTTTCTGTTTGTGAATGCATCTTGTCCTTTTTTCAAGATTATAAAATAAAATTTTTTTTTTTTTTCAATATGGGGTGTTATGATCCAAATGTACACATTTTATGAAATGAATGCAAAAAACAGCAAATTTTTCAATATTTTCCAGTTCTATTTTCTTTGATGGTTATTTTGATGTATCATTTGACAAGGTGCAAACATATTTTTTGGTGGGTGGTTGACGGGTGCTCTGGTGCGGTTTGCTCCTTATTTCCTATCAAACATCTATCGTCCTTATCTCCCCTTGTTCTTTTTTATGTTTGTTACTCTCTTGTAACACCTCTAATCTTCTGGCGCTCATATGACCTTATGCAGTTGCGAGCGCTGTAGAACCTCTACTAAAACAAAAACATATTTTTTGAGTTTCTCCAAAGATGAAAAAAATTTTTTTTATCTGCATCCAGGCAAAATTGTGTTCCATAATTGCCTCTTACAGGAACCAAAATTGAAAAATACTCAAATAAATATTACAGATGTATTCTACAAACCATGCTGAAAAATTTGGTATATAATATGTTGATATTTATTTGAATTAGTGGCCCCAAAGACCTTTGAACTGCGCACTAGTCATCATCTCATTTCGCCCTCCCGGAAAAAATTCGTCCTCAAGCCGAAAATAATAGGTAGCGAATGAGTTAAATGTGAGGACATAGGGGCAAGCCCCCATAATCTCCCATTGGGAATTTATTCTTTGGTTTTAAAGACAACCCCTTCCGCATGTCGTGCCTGCGCATGTCGTGCCTCCGAGATTAGCTAACTGTTGCTAGGGGCAATGAACCCATGTTGCTAGGGGCGGTGAACCCATGTTGCTAGGGGCGGTGAAACCATGTTGCTAGGGGCGGTGAACCCATGTTGTTAGGGGCGGTGAACCCATGTTGCTAGGGGCGGTGAACCCATGTTGTTAGGGGCGGTGAACCCATGTTGTTAGGGGCGGTGAACCCATGTTGTTAGGGGCGGTGAACCCATGTTGCTAGGGGCGGTGAACCCATGTTGCTAGGGGCGGTGAACCCACACTATGATACTTTGACCTTTTCTCTCCTCCCACTTCCCAGGATGACCCCAGCAGGGACTCGGCCGCCAGTCTGGACACATCGGGAGTCTCCTCCACCCAAGCCCTGCCCGCCAAGAAAAAGCCGCGGTCGAAGCAGAAGGACAGTAGTCATGAGTTCAGCAGCAGGGAGATTGCCAGACTGCGCCACATGGGGGCTGTGGACCATTCCAGCTTGTTTAGGCTACAGGTGAAATATGTGCTTATTGGTCTGTCTGTCTGTCTCTCTGTGTGGGTGGTTGGTGGGTGTCACTGGGAGGTCCTACTTCTTCTCTCTCTCTCTCTGTTGTTTCTGTCTGTGTGGGTGGTTGGAGGGTGTCACTGGTAGGTCCTACTTCTTTTCTCTCCCTCTGTTGTTTCTGTCTGTGTGGGTGGTTGGAGGGTGTCACTGGCAGGCCTTGTGTATTTGTGCCCCCCCCCCCCCCCCTCTCCATGCCGTGGGTCTAGAGGACAACTATAAACTATTGTAGGTGTCCTGTAGGCCGGAATGGAGATTTTCCAATGTCCTCACCTTCCACTAAAGGACACAACTTGTGTCCCAACATCAGAGCTGTAACTTGACAAATGACACAACTTGTGTCCCAACATCAGAGCTGTAACTTGACAAATGACACAACTTGTGTCCCAACACCGGAGCTGTAACTTGACAAATGACACAACTTGTGTCCCAACTTCAGAGCTGTAACTTGACAAATGACACAACTTGTGTCCCAACATCAGAGCTGTAACTTGACAAATGACACAACTTGTGTCCCAACATCAGAGCTGTAACTTGACAAATGACACAACTTGTGTCCCAACATCAGAGCTGTAACTTGACAAATGACACAACTTGTGTCCCAACTTCAGAGCTGTAACTTGACAAATGACTCTGTTACAGCCAAAGAGCTCTCAGAAGAGTTCTTCTGTGTCCTACTTGAGAAAACATTTTGAGCCAAAGTATTAGATGTGGCAGTGAAACTACTTTTCCTACTTTCAAAACTTGCAGCCGGTGTTAGAAAATGGAGAAAACTATTGTAAGTGCTCAAGTTAGAAAACTGTCCTTCTCAAATGGCTCTTCCAAAAACAAACGAAACTATTGTAAGAACGGCTTTAGAGATAAGGCCGACGTAGAAAATGTTGACTGTACATAGAAAAAACTGTTTGTTCTGCGTCTGTGAAGGTGACTGAGTTGCTGAAGGAAGTGTCGGTGAAGGGCAAGCTACGCCAGAGACTCTCGGCGGCTGTTGACGCACTCACCAAACTGCTGCTGGCCTTGCCCGCGGGGACCGAGCACGAGGTATTTCTTGGTTTTGTTTTTTGGGGTTTCCTATTAGTAAGAATAATATTTGCATTTTTATGGCGCATATCCATGCTGCTCAGCATTCTCGCTGTGTTTTTTAACTTTGAAAAAAAAACCCTTACTGAAGTAAGTTTTGTCGTGCTGAAACAGGTGAGCTTGTGTGTGGATGTCTGACTCTCTCCTCTTTCTTTCTGTCTATCATCTGTGGTCCTTGTCTGTTCTCCTTCCTTCCTATCAAACATCTATCGTCCTTATCTCTCCTCCTTCTTTCCTATCAAACATCTATCGTCCTTATCTCTTTGTCTGTGTGTTGTGTGTTATAGAGCATTGACTGTGTGTTGTGTGTTATAGAGCGTTGACGGTGCGTTGTTTGTCTGTGTATTGTGTGTTATAGAGCATTGACGGTGTGTTGTGTGTTATAGAGCATTGACTGTGTGTTGTGTGTTATAGAACATTGACGGTGTGTTGTGTGTTATAGAGCATTGATTGTGTGTTATAGAACATTGATGGTGTGTTGTGTGTTATAGAGCATTGACGGTGTGTTGTGTGTTATAGAGCATTGACTGTGTGTTGTGTGTTATAGAGCGTTGACGGTGCGTTGTTTGTCTGTGTATTGTGTGTTATAGAGCATTGACGGTGTGTTGTGTGTTATAGAGCATT
>NW_004797469.1:152124-155564 GCF_000002075.1 Aplysia californica | reverse complement strand
ACTGGTGTAATAAACCACTGGTTTGTCTGGTGTAATAAACCACTGGTTTGTCTGGTGTAATAAACCACTGGTTTGTCTGGTGTAATAAACCACTGTATAAACCACTGGTTTGTCTGGTGTTATAAAACACAGGTTTGTCTGGTGTAATAAATCACTGTATAAACCACTGGTTTGTCTGGTGTAATAAACCACTGTATAAACCACTGGTTTGTCTGGTGTTATAAAACACAGGTTTGTCTGGTGTAATAAATCACTGTATAAACCACTGGTTTGTCTGGTGTAATAAACCACTGTATAAACCACTGGTTTGTCTGGTGTTATAAAACACAGGTTTGTCTGGTGTAATAAATCACTGTATAAACCACTGGTTTGTCTGGTGTAATAAACCACTGTATAAACCACTGGTTTGTCTGGTGGTATAAAACACAGGTTTGTCTGGTGTAATAAACCACTGTATAAACCACTGGTTTGTCTGGTGTAATAAACCAGTGTATAAACCGCTGTATAAACCACTGGTTTGACTGGGTAATAAACCACTGGTTTGTCTGGTGTAATAAACCACTGGTTTGTCTGGTGTAATAAACCACGGGTTTGTCTGGTGTAATAAACCACGGGTTTGTCTGGTGTTATAAACCACTGTATAAACCACTGGTTTGTCTGGTGTAATAAACCACTGTATAAACCACTGGTTTGTCTGGTGTAATAAACCAATGTATAAACCACTGGTTTGTCTGGTGTAATAAACCACTGGTTTGTCTGGTGATATAAACCACTGTATAAACCACTGGTTTGTCTGGTGTAATAAACCACTGGTTTGTCTGGTGTAATAAACCACTGGTTTGTCTGGTGTAATAAACCACTGGTTTGTCTGGTGTAATAAACCACTGGTTTGTCTGGTGTTATAAACCACAGGTTTGTCTGGTGTAATAAACCACTGGTTTGTCTGGTGTAATAAACCACTGTATAAACCACTGGTTTGTCTGGTGTTATAAAACACAGGTTTGTCTGGTGTAATAAATCACTGTATAAACCACTGGTTTGTCTGGTGTAATAAACCACTGTATAAACCACTGGTTTGTCTGGTGTTATAAACCACAGGTTTGTCTGGTGTAATAAACCACTGGTTTGTCTGGTGTAATAAACCACTGGTTTGTCTGGTGTAATAAACCACTGTATAAACCACTGGTTTGTCTGGTGTTATAAAACACAGGTTTGTCTGGTGTAATAAATCACTGTATAAACCACTGGTTTGTCTGGTGTAATAAACCACTGTATAAACCACTGGTTTGTCTGGTGTTATAAAACACAGGTTTGTCTGGTGTAATAAATCACTGTATAAACCACTGGTTTGTCTGGTGTAATAAACCACTGTATAAACCACTGGTTTGTCTGGTGGTATAAAACACAGGTTTGTCTGGTGTAATAAACCACTGTATAAACCACTGGTTTGTCTGGTGTAATAAACCAGTGTATAAACCGCTGTATAAACCACTGGTTTGACTGGTGTAATAAACCACTGGTTTGTCTGGTGTAATAAACCACTGGTTTGTCTGGTGTAATAAACCACGGGTTTGTCTGGTGTAATAAACCACTGGTTTGTCTGGTGTAATAAACCAATGTATAAACCACTGGTTTGTCTGGTGTAATAAACCAATGTATAAACCACTGGTTTGTCTGGTGTAATAAACCAATGTATAAACCACTGGTTTGTCTGGTGTAATAAACCACTGGTTTGTCTGGTGATATAAACCACTGTATAAACCACTGGTTTGTCTGGTGTTATAAACCACTGGTTTGTCTGGTGTTATAAACCACTGGTTTGTCTGGTGTTATAAACCACTGGTTTGTCTGGTGTAATAAACCACTGGTTTGTCTGGTGTAATAAACCACGGGTTTGTCTGGTGTAATAAACCACGGGTTTGTCTGGTGGTATAAACCACTGGTTTGTCTGGTGTAATAAACCACGGGTTTGTCTGGTGATATAAACCACTGTATAAACCACGGGTTTGTCTGGTGTTATAAACCACGGGTTTGTCAGGTGGTATAAACCACGGGTTTGTCTGGTGATATAAACCACTGTATAAACCACGGGTTTGTCTGGTGATATAAACCACTGTATAAACCACTGGTTTGTCTGGTGTTATAAACCACTGTATAAACCACTGGTTTGTCTGGTGATATAAACCACTGTATAAACCACTGGTTTGTCTGGTGATATAAACCAATGTATATACCACTGGTTTGTCTGGTGTTATAAACCACTGTATAAACCACTGGTTTGTCTGGTGATATAAACCACTGTATAAACCACGGGTTTGTCTGGTGATATAAACCAATGTATATACCACTGGTTTGTCTGGTGTTATAAACCACTGTATAAACCACTGGTTTGTCTGGTGATATAAACCACTGTATAAACCACTGGTTTGTCTGGTGATATAAACCAATGTATATACCACTGGTTTGTCTGGTGTTATAAACCACTGTATAAACCACTGGTTTGTCTGGTGATATAAACCACTGTATAAACCACTGGTTTGTCTGGTGATATAAACCAATGTATATACCACTGGTTTGTCTGGTGTAATAAACCACTGTTGTATACTTATACTACATGGTTAAGGTGGAAGCATTTTGATAGATGATGGTAAAAATGACCTTCTGCATCTTTCTTTGTTACAGATCAGAAGCCTAGGTCTTTTACTTCTGACTGATGTTTTTATTTGAGGGAACAAGGGATGTTTGTTGTCTAAAAAGATAGAATTAATTTTTTTGTGCAAGCTGTTATGTACAATTCATCCAAGTAGGGGAATGAAGATGTTGAAATTTTAAATGCTTTCCGTATTAGACGATTTAATTTTTCTTTATCTTGTTGTCTTGTGTTCCTGGCCCATGCTGTTCTACAAAAATTGATCGTACTTTCCATGTATATGTATATGTGAACTGTCCTTGCGCTAAACATGTGTATGTGTATATGTGATGAACTTTCCTTCACACCCTCGTGTGTTGTGCCCCCAGAGGCGACGTCCCTCCCCCCCACCCCTGTGTACAACATGAGCGTGCTCCACGACCTGTGTGCGGCGCGTCACCTGGAGTGTATGCGGCAGTCGGTGGGCGTCTCCGAGGGTCTGCGGCAGGGGGTCATGTTGCTCACGGTGTGGCTGAGGCAGAGACAGGCGCATGAGGTGAGTGCTCGGCGGGCTACACACTTGTGACACACTTGATACACACTGGTTACACACTTGGTACACATTGGATAGGGTTACACACTTGGTACACATTCGAAAGGGTTACACACTTGGTACACACTAGTAAGGGTTACACACCAAATGCTTGACACATATATATATGTTGTTGTTGTTGATTTCAAATCCCTTTAGCTGCGAGCATTTCGCTCTTGGCAGCGCAATGCCTCCTTCAAGTAACCACATGTCCTTGTC
>NW_004797469.1:148495-150929 GCF_000002075.1 Aplysia californica | reverse complement strand
GTCTTCTAGCTGCACAAATCTTTCGTAGGTTTCGAGTGTAGCACTCTTTCTTCAGAGGTCCAGTGGCTCTATGTTGGTGTGGATTTCACACGCGCTAGTAGGCGTGGTCTTCATGGCATCAGAAACAAATCTGAGCGCTTGGTTGTGTACTCTGTCAAGCTGTGCCCGGGAGCTTTGACTGGCTATGGATTGTAGTGGTAGGGAGTAGTCAATCACAGATCTGACATACCCTATATAGAGTTGTCGGAGGGTTGCTGTGTCAGCTCCCCAGTCGAGTGATGAAAGGTGTTTCTGAAGGTTTAGTCTGGAGGTGGCTTTCTAAGTCAGCTCCCCTAAGTGCTCTTTGAGAGACATCTCTCAGTCCAGTTGTACACCAAGGTACTTGGGATAGTCCTCATGTCTGATGTTGGTTCCATTGATCTTCAGGTTTACCTGACCTGCTGTAACTTTGTTTTTGAGGCTGAAGAGTCCAAAAACAGTCTTGTCTGTGTTGATCTCCATCTTCCATAGCAGGCAGTAGGACGAGATAGTAGTCAGATCCGCGTTGATGGCTCGGTTCAGTGCTCTCATGTCACTTCCTTTGCTTGGTTCAGTGCTCTCATGTCACTTCCTTTGCTCCAGATGAGCAAGTCGTCAGCGTAGAGTGCTTTCTGGCAGGAGATGACATCTGGCAGGAGATGACATCTGGCAGGAGATGACATCTGGCAGGTCGTTCGTGAACAACAGGAAGAGGGTACAGCTGAGTGCTGACCCCTGTGGGAGGCCTTCCACAAGTGTCGTCTGTGAAGAAATCTTGCTGTCACATGACGTCTGGATAGTTCTGCAAGACAGAAAGTTTTTGATCCAGCTGTACATCCTTCCTGCTATCCCAAGCTTTTGCATTTTGTAGAACAGTCCCTGTCTCCACACACGGTCGTACGCCTGCCCCAGGTCGATGAAGACGGCCACGACATTGTCTTTATCTTGAAAGGCACCGCTGGTCTTCTGGGCAAATCTGATGAGGTGGTCCATAGTTCTTTTGCCTTTCCTGAATCCTGCAAAATCTGATGAGGTGGTCCATAGTTCTTTTGCCTTTCCTGAATCCTGCCTGTGATGTGCTGATATTGCCGGTGCTTCCCATCCACCAGTACAGTCTGTCGTTGACCATTCTCTCGACGACCTTACCCAAGCATGATGTGAAAGAGATTGGTCTGTAGCTTGAAGGCTGGCTTGCTGGTTTGTCCTTCTTCAGTATTTCTGTGATGTTTGCCTTCTTCCATTCTGTTGGGAGCTGTCCCTCATTCCAGGTCCTGTTGAAGGAGAAGTCCAGGAGTATGGAGAGGGAAGAGTCTGTCAGGTTGAGGATCATCCCATTGGTGATGTGGTCTGGTCCTGGGGCCTTTCTCTTTTTACACTTTTTGAGGGCTGCCTTCAATTCTGTCAGAGTAAACTCCTTCTCAAACACCTCCAGGTTTGCCTTGGGGGTCCGTTCTGCCCTTTTGGTTAGCTTCTTTCTTGTGTGGCTCAGTTTGTTGTTGGTTTCTTTCTTGTTGATGTATATGTATATGTGTGTATATATGTCGTGTGTGTGTTCCTGTATCGTCCTTGTCTCTCCTCCTTCTTTCCTATCAAACATCTATCGTCCTTGTCTCTCCTTTTTTTCTATCAAACATCTATCATCCTTGTCTCTCCTCCTTCTTTCCTATAAAACATCTATCGTCCTTATCTCTCCTTCTTTCCTATCAAACATCTATCGTCCTTATCTCTCCTCCTTCTTTCCTATCAAACATCTATCGTCCTTATCTCTCCTCCTTCTTTCCTATCAAACATCTATCGTCCTTATCTCTCCTCCTTCTTTCCTATCAAACATCTATCGTCCTTTTCTCTCCTCCTTCTTTCCTATCAAACATCTATCGCCCTTATCTCTCCTCCTTCTTTCCTATCAAACATCTATCGTCCTTTTCTCTCCTCCTTCTTTCCTATCAAACATCTATCGTCCTTATCTCTCCTCCTTCTTTCCTATCAAACATCTATCGTCCTTATCTCTCCTCCTTCTTTCCTATCCAACATCTATCGTCCTTATCTCTCCTCTTTCTTTCCTATCGAACATCTATCGTCCTTATCTCTCCTCTTTCTTTCCTATCGAACATCTATCGTCCTTATCTCTCCTCTTTCTTTCCTATCGAACATCTATCGTCCTTATCTCTCCTCCTTCTTTCCTCTGTTTGTTCCTCTCTTGTAACCCCTCTAACCTCCGGCACTGTGTCACTCTCTTGTAACTCCTCTAACCTCCGGCACTGTGTCACTCTCTTATGACCTCTCCCCCTACCAGACTAGCGTGAACGTCGGTGTGTGTCCACAGGGCTGGGGTTCGTTCCCCGAGGATCTGCTGTGTAGTGTGGTGGCGCTACTGGTGGGCCGCGGCCAACTGAACACGTCCATGACGGGGTACCAG
>NW_004797469.1:125214-148395 GCF_000002075.1 Aplysia californica | reverse complement strand
AACCACGGTAACAAATAGTTTAACAGTACTTGCTTGAATAAAACAAATATATTGTGAACTAGCTTTACGTGTAAAGCACATCTAAAAAAATGTTCAGAATACTGAGATTTTATCGAAACTTCTCACAACATTGTCTTTCCACTTCAAATTTTACCCATTTTGTCAAAAAAATCCTGGCCTGCCTAGTATGGGGGTAAAGGTCAGCTTTTGACCTTTCTAATAATGCAGCAGTTATTTCTGTACACACTATCGCGACCGAGCAGTTTTTGAAAGAAAAAGAGTTGCTCTGGCTTGGTTTCGATGCGAGCGCCGGTCGGACGCAAAATGAGTCATTTTCCCAAATTTTAGAGCTATATTAAACATATTTCCACACGTCCATTCTATCCTCGAACAACACACATATTAGAACAAAACAAGCTCTTCAAAAAGGTTTTTATTTCATTAAAATAAAGCAATCATGAGTGAAAAGCTACGTTTGTGAAGTTGATCACTACGGCAGTTTTCCTCCTCGGGAAGAACTCGACTTGCCGCGATCGGCGCACCGTTTATGGTACCTACCTATGTTGTTCGGGCACAGTATGAGCATGACATAATTCTACTGTGCATAATAATAAGATGTTAATATCCCCCCTTTGGGAATGCCCTAACCTAAAGTAAAGACGACTTCAGTCAGTAACACTGCCCTGGTGGGGGGCTGTAATGAAAGTGATCCTATTGGTTAATCATAGGTTCAGTGTATTGAAACGTGATTCCTGTCTATAACAGGGTTCCAGTGTAACAGGGATGTCATGTTGGTCCCGGCAGTCCAGTTATAACCAGGGCCCACTGTAAAATGTCTGAATGTTGGAGAGACCCAAAGGAAATATTCTAAGCATACTAATCTAAAGTTTGTTCTCCATTATTGACCCCAACAAAATTCGCAATTTTATATAGACCGTCGGTCTTTACTCAAGGTGAGTGCTGTTTTAAAATATAATTGACTGTTTTACCTTTAAATTTTTACCATGAATTTTTATTTTGACTATAAATTAAACCTAGCTGTGCTGTAATCAATTGTGAAAAGTTCCAACTTATGTCCCACGCGCTCAAATGACTCGTACAGTTGCAAGTGCCATCAAACTTTCCCAATGGGGATATCCTTTAAACCGGATTGGAGGCTGGGGGCATCCGACGGTAATAAACCTGTTCCCCATCGGATGCTGGTAGTGTCTGATACTAGTGATAACTGTTTTGTTTAATTTAGTGCTAGTTTCTTCTTGTTTTTCGGAACTATTGCCGTTATAGCAGGATACTCGTTGTAAGGGATTCTGTAATAAATTCAAGGGAAATAGTAAAGTAGACCTAATCTATGAGTTTGGTGTTCTGTTAATTCCTTTTAATATTTCCCCTGATGATGATTTTATCCAACATGATCTCTAGGTCTTACCTGATCAAAAATCGAATCAGGTTTCTTTCTCTAGCACTAGCAATGTTGACAGCTCGGCGTTGGCGATCAAAAAGAAGGGGCTCTGGCTCTAGCCTAACTCGCCTGCTGTGTTGTCCCCCCACCCCACCACACCCTGTGGTGCATTGTGTCTGCTTGCGCACGTCAAACATTCACTCCATCTATCGCAGCACTATGGCTTCTCCATCCCGCATCAGAGAAGTGAGAGGCATGGTAGGCCTAGGTAATCTAGACTGGGCCGGCCTATCACGCGATGTGTTCTGCTTGTCTGCGCATGCCACACCCTCCCCACTTATTTGCTCCGACCTTCATTGTTGGCACACATGGGCTCTCCCATTCTTTGTTTCGCTGGATCACCAGCAACTTTCTTAACTGGCGAGGTTTTATATGTTTAATTGGTCTGTGCACAGCAGCAGCAATATTCCGTTATAACCGACTCGCGTGAATATCTGATTGCTAATAGCAGTATTTTATTTACAAAGATAATGAAGGGGAAAAAAGGGGGTTTTAGAATAGTGTCTTTATAACAGACTTCTCGTTATTTCAGTACTCGTTATAAGTGGACTCCACTGTACTGACTAAGCCTAAGCCTTTGTTTCCGCTGTTTAGAAGTTGGAGGCAAGCTTTTGGGGTTATTATGAGACATAGTGCACTGGGTTAAGGTTACTAGACAAAACCCCGGGAAAAGGTGGAAAAAAATTAGGGTTTAAAAAGTTATGAAGATTGAAGAATACCGGACCACTCGTATACAGTGGAATCCTGTTATAACGAGACGTAGGGGACCGGTGCGAAATGTCCTTTATACCAGGATTCTCGTTATAAGGAATCCAGTAATAAATTCAATGGAAATAATAAGTAGGCCTAATCTATGAGTTTGGTGTTCTGTTTATTTCTTTTTGTTATCTACCCTGATGATGGTATTGCTCAACATGACCTCTAGGTCTTACTTGATCAAAAATCGAATCAGGTTTCTTTCTCAAGCGCTAGCGATGTTGACAGCCCGGCGTTGGCGATCAGAAATAATGCGCTCTGGGCTAACTCGCCCGCTGTGTTGTCCCCCACCACACAACACCCCGTGGTGTGTTTCGTCTGCTTGCGCACGTTACTACACATTCACTCCATCCATCACAGCATTGTGACCTCTCCATCCCCGCATCGGAGAAGTGAGGGCATGGGTAGTGGTAGGCCTAGATAATCTAGACTAGGCTGGCCTATCACACGATGCGTTCTGCTTGTCTGTGCTTACCACACCCTCCCCACTCATTCGCTCCGCCCTTCTGTGTTGGCAAACGTGGGCTCTCCTATTCTTTGTTTCGCTCAAGGAGTTGATGTAAGGTCCTAGGTTTCGCTAGATCACCAACAAGTTTCTCAGCTGGCGAGGTTTATATTATAACTGGCCTGTGTGCTGTGCACAGCAGCAGCAATATTCCGCTATAACCGACTCCCGTGTTTGTCCGATTGTGCTATAGCAATATTTTATTTACAAAGATAAAGAAGGGAAAAAAACAGGATTTTAGAATAGTGTCTTAATAACAGACTTCTCGTTGTTTCAGGACTCGTTATAAGTGGATTCCACTGTACATTATCACGCGAGAATGTGGGGTGGAGGAGGGGGTGGGGAGGACCCCCCTGACAAAATTTTAATGAATAGATCTACCGGTCCGAGATACCCGAGATTCTCCATTGAAAGATACAAAAACTGGGGAAAATCATGAATTCCTAAGGTTGAGACATAGGCAAAGTCAGTCTGCTGGTCCGGTATTCTTCAATCTTACCAAAAAGTTAAACTTCGTTGGGTAAATCCCTGTTTCCATACCTGATGCTTCTCGCTCCATGTGAATCCTTGTCCGCATACACTATGCATTTCCTGGTAAATCCCCCACCCCTTACCTCAACTTCTTCGGGTATATTAACTCCCCTTCTCTTTTCCTTATATTTTTCAAGGAAAATCCCGCTCCCCCCCTACCTTGTACTTTTCATAGTAAATCTCTCACCCCTTCGTTTTTCTTTGGGTGTTCAAAATTTATGAGGAAAGAGTTTCAGCCTAAATAACAAAGAAGAGGTAGTTGGAAGAAGTTTAGAGTGAAGAAAAACACTTTTGTATAGCTTTAGGTATCAGATATTGTGTCAGTGTGCTTCTGTGTGGCTCTCCGTCTCCCTGCCCTAGCAAGCAAGTGAAGCGTAAACATAGTTTTTTTCTGTCAGAATGGAAGACGCCTGCTTCATTCTCAGTAAATTTCGGTTTTCTTCTTACCAGACAGATGACCCACTGAAACAGTTGTCAGACCTGAAGCCCAAGCTGTTGGTGGATGATACAGATGCAGTGCTCAAAAGATTGCTTGATGCTGCAAAAGCCAAGGGTGGTCAGGGAGGTAAGCTGAAGCCCTGGAGATTTAAGGGAAAATGTCTGAAGTAACCAGGGAAAGTCCCAGAAAAGTAAATGTTGTTCGCCAAACTTTGAACACTAATTTTAAGACTAGTAATTTCACATATTGTTGGAGCAAACTTATTTTGGGCATGCATTCAGCTTCCCTGTTCCGAGAGTGAATTTTGGGCAAACAAGTGGCTGTGACGAAAGTGGATGTGACATCGAAGCTGGGCAGTCTTGATCAGGCTCAAAATCAAGATTTATTTTAACTTTCGTCACCATTATAATTCTACGTTGATGGTCTGATTATAGTAATTTCAAAACATGCGGCTTGTGCGTTATAAACGACTTGATATTAAAAGAGAAGAAACAAATTTCTAGTTTGATCAGAGACCTGTGTTGCATCTTGTGTGTATACATCATACCTACTTGTCACTGGAAATATACTCTTATCATTGAACAAGTGTTTACAGCTGGATCGATGTTTTAGTATTCAGTGATACAATAATTGCTAGATTTGTTGTACTACTGCATCCACCTGCCCACTGTCCTGCCAACCCTGGTACGAGCTCTCTTTTACTTTTAGTTTTTCCTCTGCTTCGAGCTATGAGTTTTCTCTTGCCTGCTTTTTAGATTCCAAGAATGCTGAAATCTAGACATGGTTTTGACAGTTTTGCAGTTGCGAGCGCCGTAAAACTCTTACATGTTCTAAAACAAAAATGACATCGATCGGTCAGAGGATAGCAATGTGTTCGTGCTTCCTCGATCGTCTTGAAAAGGGTGAACATTTCTGCGATGACGTTTGTTTCAGAGGTAAAGCCCATTTTCACCTTTCAGGATATGTAAAATCCACAAATGCTGTTTATTGGATCACACCCCCCCCCCTCCCCCCTTTATTATATGTAGAAGACATTCCGTAGTGAAAAGTGAACAATGTGGGCCCTTGTGTTTGGCTAGCACTGAATGTTACAAATGACACGTTTAATTAAAATGTTTCGAGTCCACCGAAGGACATGTTGAGCTGTGGCTCTAAGAATTCTAGAATCAAAATGTTCGTTTTTTAAACTCTAAGAGAAATGAAGTATTTTTTGGTATGTTACAGGGGTAGAAACTTATTTTTTTTTAAAGATTGTTACATTTTGCGTTTATGGATGTTTTTTTCTTTAATAAGCCTTTTTCGTTTTCAAAAAGTTTCATCTTCATGAATTTTATGGCAAACAAATTCCGACCCCTTGGGGCAGTGCCACTGACTGAAGTGTCTTTAGGCCATTCCCAAAGGGGGGACATTTCTCGCTCTAATGCACAATAGAATTGTAAATGGACTGATCCAACTATGTCATGCTCATAACTGTGCTTGAACTACAGCAGGGAACTGATGCTCTTTCTTTCCAAATACTTGCTATCGTCATTTTCCTCTACTTCTTTTGTATGTTTGTCACACTCTTGTGACCTGCTATTTCCGGGGTGCCTTGAGAGTCGAAGCAGACTTTGTGCTGTTGAAGCTAGAGAGGTGAGCAGAGTAAGTCTGATTCCCTGTAAGGACTTCTCTGTTGACATCCACCCTTTGGCGCTCATATGACCTTATGCAGTTGCAAGCTCCGTAAAACCTCTACTAAAACTAACAAAACAAATTCCTTTTGAATGATTTATGTCTGTTCCAAATTAAAACATTCTAGAACAATTTTTGTTTGAGTTATTAAAAAATAAAGTTGTAAAGTTTTTTTTGGATCACCCTCTACTTCCTGCAGGGAGAGGAGAAGCCTTTCTGTATTGGATGAGATACCAATTTTACTCCTAATACAAAAGGAATGTCCTGACTTTGTAGTATGTTTATGCATTCCGTTTCGTACATTGGCAAAAGCTAGCATCGGTGGCTTGTGGATAGGCTCTGGGACTCACAACTGTAAGGAGGTGGGTTCAGATCCTGCCAGTTGTGTCCTTGGGAAAAGTGTTTTACAAGAATTTTCCTCACTTCACCCTGGTGGGATGTGTACCCGGCTATAGACAACAAAAGATCTTGTCAGTTTGTTAATGTTTGAAGACGTGCCATCTACAGCTTGCACTGTGTGCTTCCCGGGAAGTCGAGAATGTTTTTGAATGTTCTCAGGTCTCCTGGGGTAATAATCGTTCTAAAGCGCATAGAGCATGCTGTAGAACGGGAGGTGCGCAATATAAATGCAGTTATTATTATTATTATTATAATAACAGGGTTGGGGAGAGAGATGGCGGTTTCACTGGGTTTAACTGTAATGAATACTGTCATGTTTTTTCCTGTGGAGTCATGCCTTTATATCTCTTTTTCAGGACGAGTTGACATTGTCATGGATAATGCTGGCTTTGAACTCCTATCAGACTGGTGCCTGGCAGAATTTTTGTTGAGTTCTGGACTAGCAACATCAGTTCATTTTCATATCAAAGCTATGCCTTGGTTTGTCTCTGATGTCACAGAAAAAGACTTCAATTGGACTCTTCACCAGATGTCTGCCATGAACCACATTGCTATGAGCCAGCTGGCACAAAAGTGGAAGCAGCGCCTCAATGATAAGACCTGGATCATAGAGGTGGACAACTACTGGACCATGCCTAATGACTATGCTCAGATGGAAGAACTGAACCCTGCCCTCTATCAACAACTTTCCCAAGCAGACCTCGTTATATTTAAAGGAGACTTGAACTACAGAAAACTTGTAGGAGATTTGAAGTGGGATTATACAACCGATTTCCAGACGAGTTTAAGGGGATTTCTACCAGCTCCTCTGTGTGCACTTAGGGCACTGAAGAGTAATTCAGTAACTGGTCTGAAAAAGGGTCAGGCAGAAGTGGCAGAGAAGGAGAGCAGCCAGTGGATGGTCACTGGGGAGTGGGCAGTGCTCTCTTTCTCTTCAGGCAAGACAACCTCTCAACCCTGTGCCTGTTAGCACTGTGCCATCTGTTGAGCATGGACAGGTTCATGTGTGAAATCTGACGAGACGTTGGTCTGAAGTCTCGGTGTACAAAATATATACTGCGGCAATAGAAACTTTCTACTTGAGAGAAGCCTGTTTTGTGCTTATTGGTCAATATATATAAAACAGGGTTCCCAATCAACCAGGAAACAGGGAAAAGCCAGGAATTTCATTTTCAGATTTTCTGGTCGGGAAAACACCATGAAAATGAAAATATAGGGGAGAAAGCCGGGAAATCAAAGTGCTGTCAACAATTATGGATTTGATCGAATCGTTAAAGTTTTAAAAAAATCTTAAAAGGTTTCAATTTTACATAGATCTAAATACGATTGTAACTGCCCACCCCTGATTCCGATCTAAAGAAATGTAATTGCTGTTCGACTCTCCCAACCCTTCCCCACCTTCCCGGCGTATAAGGATCCCAACAGTTTACGTCACTACATCACGTGCAGCTAACTTTAAAAAAACCTGCGCCCTGAGTCCTGGTAGTCGCTCAGTAACCCTTTGCCTTAGAAAAACATAAGCTGGGAGAAAGGCCAACATTATTATTGTGACAAGGCCAACATTATTATTGTGACAAAGTGTAAAAAATTCTTGCTCTTATGCATTGTGGGTGACGTCCTAGACAAACGAGAGAATAAATCTCTCCCCCCCCCCCACCACACACACACACACACACACACATGAGAGAATACTCCCCCCAAAAAACAACAAACAGCAACAAAAAAGAATGCGCATCATGTTGTGTAGTGATGTACAATAATAGTTAAGATCAAAGGCTTGTGACGCGTCCTGTCGGTTTCTTTTGTTTTTGCAAGAGTCAAGCCAACAGCCAATAAATTCACCCCCCCCCCCCCCCCAACCGTTTACCTTACACTTATATCCTATAGCCCCTGTCCTTGACACTGACACCCTAGGGAATGGCACTGTCCATGGCCATGGTATTATTTTTACGTTGCATTTCTCTTCATTTTTACTTCCTAGCTCTGACACACACACACACACACAAAAATAACCAACAACAACAAAAAACACCCCCTAATGAGTGGGAACCCTGATAAATATAAAAATTGACACAGATATATTTCGAAGTATGTCGAGAAGTATATTACCTTTTGTTTCTTGATCATGTCTCATCTGGTGGCACAGTGTTAAGCACAAACTGGAACCCCTTGATTTCAAAATTTCATGTCAGTTGCGGGTTGTTGTCCCTTTGCAATGATGCAAGCTTGGCATGTTCTGCGCATTGATCAGGTCAGATTTTAAAAAATAAATTAATTGCTGTGGCAGTCAATTCCATTTTTGATCAATGCTTGTCCCAGTCGGTGCGCAATGTTAGTGTTGTTTTGGGAGTTCACTTTTAGGCCTACAAGGTGACGTGTGGGGTACTCCCCACACGTCACCCTGTAGGCCTAAAAGTGCAATGGCAAAACATTCACATTTTGCTTCTGTAATATTGCTTGAGCATTGTCTTGGTGGAATGTGCATACGTCTATGGGTTTGAAATAAGGGAACTGAGTACGTCTGGAGAACATTCTGGTACGTTTTGGCGTTGACCGTAGCTTTGGAAATTGCGGGTAGGTTCTGTGGTTGGAAAATATTTAACCCCACACCACCACACTGCCACCGCCTCATGTGTCTATTTCAAGCATACAACATGTAGCAGTCTGCTAGTCTCTCTCTCCCATAGAGATACGCCTTAATAATACTAGAGACCACACTGCCGTTAGCGAGGCCAGGCGAGCTGTGTCCCCGTAACGGGCGATCGGATGACGGCCATATTGCAGTCAAAAGTCAGCACCGCTAGCACAAGATCATGACGTACTCGCCTGTTAGCCTAGCCTAGAATATTACGGGTAGTTGTTAAAGTGCTTACATACTAGGCCTAGGCCTACTACTACTACTACTCTAGCCCAGAAAGAAGTAGATCTACAATGCATATATCAATAGGAATAAAATAGTTTAGTAATAGCATTCTAAATATTTTGACAAAGTGTGTTTGTGTGTGGGGGGGGGGGGGGGGGGATATGTGAGAGAGATATAGGGCCAATGGAAAAAGAATATAGTAAAAGTAATGGTACTTATAAATTCGAGACTCTTTAATTTAGATACATGTACGTTACAATGATTTGCAGTCAGATTAAGAATAAATGATGAGAATGATTAGGCTTATATGACAATATTACTACTAGCGTATCAGATCACGAATTTCAATGTTTCTGTTTTGATAATGTATTATGATGCAACAGATGTTTCACTTATCAAACAAATAAACAATTAAACACACATCTGTCTTTTATAGATCTGAGAAAATCAGGTAGGCCTACATGCAGTAGTAGGCTTATGTTCAATAGATGTTGAGACCATTAAATTGAGAAAATCTAGCAAAAATGATGTATCAAGATTTTAAATTTTGGGCAATATTTTAGGCATTTGAATAATGCATATATCATAATAATATACTCAATATTTTATGTAATACTTGAGAGTTATTAAAAGAACTTTTTTTTGGTAGACAAAAGGTTCATAATGTTCTCATCTCCACTACATAGTAATTTACTCACCCATCATCATGTTAATCCAATCATCAATTTTCAGCAGTTTGTCGCAGGCATTACTGATGCAGGAACAACACTGTCTTGTTGAGCTTTCGCAGAACAGTCCCATTGTCCTTCTGGATGTAGCGCTCTGTGTAGATCTTGCCATGGTGGTGTAAGACAATCCTACAAAAATTGTTGGTGATGAATTTAATAATTTGCACATGATGGCTGTCCTCACTTTCAATATGTGATTCTGACTGGTGAAGTATTTGAAAAACTGTTCTTCCAAGTTCTTCCGTCATAGATAAAGCGACTCTGAGGGTGGTCTGAAAGTTTACACTCCGCACAGGTCCAACATTGCTTGTTGTCAGAATCTGACGCAGAATTTGGTCAGTTTTTGTCACCGCTGTGATGACATCCTGGTGTGCAAAGCGCAGTCCACCATTGTCTCGTCTTTGTGTTAGTTCTGAGAACTTCCCAGCAGAGGATCCAGATGAGAAGAAAGCAGGGCATTCCTCACATTTTGTTTTCTCCAGCATCTTCTTTTCAATGTAACCTGCAATGTAGTGTAGGACATGCTGATGATATGGGCCCGGTTTTGTGAGAAGGCTCCTTAGTGAAGACTCTGGAACAGGCAGACTCAACAAAGTTGATGGGGATGGTTGGCTCTCTTCTAAATCTTTGTAGACAGAAAGGGCGTTATCTGGTGACGGAATACTGACACAGTTGCCCTTACCAGAGGCAAGAACTCCTTTCTTGATCAATAAAGACCGGAGGGCGAACTTGAACTGTAGAACATTCGGGTAATTATTCCACCCTCTGCGTCTCCGAATTCGACTAAACAGTGTCTCCAAGTGATCCTGGCTAAACCTGTATGTCAGAATGAATCCGTAGCCTTTGTGCAGCAGACGTTCTGCGACACGAATAATTGACTGGAGTGTCACAAGAAACCCAACAAAGCCAGTCTTCCTTTTTGTCGCAAGGAGGGGTTTTCCAGACTGATCTTTGAGAGATTTTATATATTCCATACCAGAATGTGCCACACGCTGCTTGATGACGAGGTTCCATGGGGTAATCGTGCTTTTAAAGCCTTTAGATCGAATAATCGTCGAGTTGAGTAGATTGAAAAGCTTGTCGAAACATCTTAAGAAATAACAAGTGGCTTCACTCCCGGCAAATTCTGGCATTTTCATATCCTCCCGTAGAAAGTCTATGGCTGTGGCTACTGAAGAGCTCAATGTTTGTGCTGCTAGGGAAACTTTCATCTTATTTTTGGTGTAGTTGATGTGCACTCCCTTTAGTTTGTTGCACAAATGAAGGTTTGACGTGGACTGAAGTTTGTGCAGTTCTGTTATAAATCTCCACTCGATCTTATCTCCTCCAGCATACAGAATCTTTATCTCCCCGAGAGCACTCCGCACATTCTTGAGTAGGTGGCAGGTGTCGAACATGAAGGACACAGAGTGGCAGACAGATGGATGGTTTATATCAGTGGTCATCTGTTCCGCTTTAAAGTCACATCCTAGAGCTGTGGCAGTAGATTGATTGGTGAAAGACCCATCACAGACCACAGCCTCCACATTGAAACCACTGTCTGACAATAAAGTGATGGCATCCTTTACAAGCTGAGCCTGTTGCTTGGCATCAATATTGTCGATGAGAAAGTATCCAAATGGCACTTTAAAGAATTTCTTTAGCCCCACTACTAAAAAGGCGAGGCTCTCAGATTCAAGTGCATAACCTGACGCTACCTGTAAATGGCCATGATTTCCATAGCCAGCATAAGACTGCCGCTTACTGTCAAAGATCACCTGTTTGCGCACGCAGGCTCATCGCGTCGAACATGACCGCAACATCTTTCATGTTCTGATCTTTTTGTAGTTGGTCTTTCAAACCAGTAAGGACATCACTCATGAAGCCTGGCTCTACATCATGACAAGAAGCCCATCTCTTCAATGTGTCTGGGTGGGGCAAACCAAGAAATTTCCTAACATACTCGTATGCCTGCGCTCTGTAGAAATGTAAGCTCACTGCGAAAGATTTTAGTTCTTCGGAATATGAATGTCCGTTGGGCTTTTTGTCTAAATTCTTCACCTCGTTCTCAATAATTGTACGAGTATCATTGTCAAAATTCTCCTCTAAAATGTCAATCTGTTCACTCTTCAAAAGATCGGCATCCTTCATCTCTTGAAGTAAAGTTTCTATTTTTGTATCCCTTCGCTTTATCTTTCTTTTTACACATTTGAGCTGAGAACACCAGTTCACTTTTTTCTTGAGGGCAACATCTAACTTGTGTTGGGTCTCATTAAGATGATCCTCTACTGAAGAATAAGCCGCATACGGGTGGTCATTTGAGTTTGACAACTTGCTTCTCTTGGCAGAATCTGATTTGGCTGCTGCCTTTCCACATGAAGATTCTGGTTTTCGCTTTGTTGGCGATTTACGAGGCTTTCTGTTTGATTGCTGTTTGTGTGTGGGGTAGCCAGGAAAGATTGATGGAACAGCACGAGGTTTTAACTCTCTTCGTGTGTGACTCTTGAAGAAGTCATCTTCAGTGAAATGGGCACTGCACACCTGTGTCCTTGATGATGGATACCAATCTGATCTGTCTGGATTCTTTCGGCTTATGCGGGCTATCCACACGGCAAGTCTGTCACTGTCTCTCCATGGAAAACTGCAGAGAGAAGAAAAGTAAAATGTGAAATCATATGCAACAGTGAAAAATATTTATTTCAATAATACACCATGTAACAATAATTATCATTATTATTATTGGGTAATTGTTCATTAGTAAACTAAACATAACAATAACAATATAATAAATAATTATACACAGCCCTGTATAAAAAACATTAGACTACTGCTCAAAGTTGTAAGAGAGAAGATGGATTCTAAAAAAAATTATTGAATACAATTTGTACAAGTAGCAGAAGTTTATGATTTAGAAATGATTATGATACACATGTGAAATTTAGATCTAGATTAGATCTTAGATCCAGAGCTACAAAATTATACAAAGTTGAACCAAGTAGATCTAGACCATGGGTGAAAGTTCGCTGCATTGGAAAAGCCTGAAATTTCAATACACCGAAACAAAAAGCCTGAAACCAACGCACCATGTCACTTCCAGCGACCTCTAATCATAGGCTAATGGACCAAAAATCCATTTCATACACATGTTAGAGGCGATAAATACTATGACATCCTTAAAAAGATGGTTTAAACACTGAAATCCTGTGCTCATGCAGTGCTAAAACGTATTCTTCAAGGGAAATTTCTTCTGGCAAAAAGTCGTGGGGACTGCGATCAAAACTTTAAAAAGCCAAGGGTTCCGGCCCAGGCTGGAAAACTTTCACCCATGATCTAGACAACAAAGAAAAACATTGACAAAATTTATGTTTTCTTTTATTTCTACTACTTCTAGGCATAGATCTAGATCTATACATCATAATATATAATCTAGAACTAGATCTAGATTAGATAGAATCTACTGGGAGGATTTCCATTTATGGACGCCACCGACTTTCAAAAGCCTAACCCTAACCCTATCCCGATAAAATTACAGAACTTCCTTACAGAGCAAACACACACACCTTCTTTCTGTCTTTCTTAATTTGTTAGTGTCATTTAATCCTGACCTTTCATGTCTATGACTCTGTAATTGTAATTTAGCCCATATCCTAAGCCTAACTAACCCAAGCCAAACCCACATAGACTCTTAAGTCTGAGTCTGGCGTCCGTAAACAGAAATTCTCCCAGATTCTAGATCTATTCTAATATACTAGATCTAGATCTAGTGTCACAAGATGTAGATCTAGACTCTCTTGATCTAATCTCTAAATTAGATTAATTGGCCTATTTATTAGATCTAGAAATCTAGATTTAGAGTCTAGATCTATCTAGATTTAGACGATAGATAGATTATAGATCTAGATCTAGATCTAGATCTAGATTTAGACCTAGATTCTATAGTAGTAAAATGTTTAGCTTTACTCTTCTTTCCTGATCAAGACTCGAGAATCTATTCTAGACTAATTCTAGTCAAGATAGATCTGGAATCTAGATCTATCTAGATTCTAGTCTGCTTAAAAAATGAAATAAAAGAAGTGGCAAGCTTACCTGTGAAAAGACAAAGAAGACTATTTGGTAGCTCTTTGTGTACGATGTACCACACAGCAGGTGTAGACCATGATGAAAGCGATTGTTTACTTTTGACTGCAAGATGGCTAACGGAGTTTGTATCTAGCGGGGAACGTGTCACGTGACCTTATACAGTCTCTAGTATTATTATTGGGTATCTGATCTCTATGCTCTCTCCTTTATGATGTCTCCAAACTCTCCGAGATGAGAACTCCATCCCAGACGAATGTGGCGATTTGCCTAGTCAGTTCAAACGTAATTCTTGGAAAGATGGTAAACGTTGGTCATTATAGGGCCTTCTTGCTGGATGTCCGAATGAGTTTTAACGCCTTTGTCTTTCGCTGATAACGATCCCAGTATCTGTATATTTATGAAATTGATGTGCAGAGCTAATCGTTTTGAGAACGCCATCTCGAAGATGCCAGAGTAGTTTTCTTGAACAACCTATCTTTCAGGATATTGATGGGAGAAATAAAGCATCTGCGCCACTCTAGGAGCTGATAGTACAGCTTTAGAGTATTTCAAGTTTGCCAAACAGCGCTCCTTGGGGCTTATTCTTGGCATTTTGTACCCCAATTTAAGTCAGCAAAAACCTACTGGAATGTGTATGTCATGTAACATGTTTTTCTTTCAGTTCTAAAATCACTACATGTGTTGATCTAAACATAATTTAGACGATTTCATGATTTGGGCGGAGCTTATGTCATAAAACGTGTTAATTTACATGTGGGTCAGGTTACCTTATAATGGTTAAATTTTTGTTCAAGAAAAAGATCAGTGCGGAGTCATCGTTGGGTACATGGTGAGTTATGTGCAAAATTTCGCTCATTAACTCACATGAACAAGTAGGCCTACAAGGGTGCAATTACAACAACAAAAAACCCAACCAAAGTGGAAAGTTTCTGGGTATATAGCAGGCCGGCTCCCCAAAGACACATCTCTAAGGCAGTGTAGCTTTAACTGTTTTATAGTGATCAGTTTTCTTCTTCTTCTCAATGGCTTTTCTAGTAGTTGGACGTTGCTTTTTCAGGCCTTTCTACCATTAAAAAGTTTTGTTCCATGCCATCCAATTAAGACTGTTTAAGCTTAAGTACACTCATCTTCAGTCATGACAAAAATAGGAATTTAACATCCCTCAGCTCACAGAGTACAGTCGAACCTGTCCATAACAGTCTCTTAAGATCACAGAACAGTGAACATTATAATTATTATAATCAAGGGGACCGGCCTCACTCTTGACTTAGTTCCCTAGGACCGGAGCTGCCACCCGTTTTCTGACTACCAGGGCTTGAATTAGGTATTCAGGAGGGCTAGCAAAAATTGCCTCGGTGGGGCTTAAAAATCAGAGGGCACCGAGGCAATTTTCTAGGGCACCAAGGCAAAAATTATAGGTGATCATTTTGTTGATTAAAGGTGGTAATACTGGTTCGTGCATCACAACGTTTATATAAATAACAATACAGTTTATTCTTGCTCTCAGCAAAAGTATAGAGTTATCGGAACATTTGTAAAATCATGAATGAAAACTAAGTAAATCACTAGATGATCAGAATATTGAAAATATGTTGGCTCACACAACATAGAAAAAGACTGGCTTACTGTTTGTCCCTTATGGGAAAAAACAAGTGATTTTTAAAAAGTATCACCAGAGAAGATGATTTCAGAGAATAGTGCTGTTTTATCAGGACGTCTATTTGTGAGACACATCTCTTGCCACTTGGCAATGCAGGGTTCTGGGTTGAATTTTTTTTTTATCTCAGGACCATTGGGACATATAAGCATGGTCTTTTCAAGTAGGCCTACATCTCTCGAAAGCAAATGCCTTCAGTCACCAAGGATGCTCCTCTTCACTTGTCTTGTTCTCACTCAGAGGTAATAAGCCCTGACTTTCGGAGAGAAACATGAGCCACTCTTTCTTTATTTTCAGTGTTGAGCATCCTTGGTGTTGAAGCAGTCTCATAATGATCTATCAAGTCATTCATCTGTGTCTCACCATATTCTTTCAACTCACCCATTTTGTCGATTTCAGGCACATTTGTCCTGTCAAATATCCCTGCACTCTTCAAAACTTAACCTTCTGATGTGCCAGAAAATCTTTCTTCCAAGCACAGCACCAGCTTATCCAACACATCTTTCATGTTTGTAATCATCACACTTGCACTTTCTCTCACATCTGCAGTCTTCTTTTTCATTCAGATCTTTTTTCAGACACTGCTGAGGTTTGGTTAATGTGAGTGTTCGCACTTGCCATGACAAAATGGACACAATGGTCAAGCTGAGCAGTGTCTGAATGAAGCTTTGATGAGATTTCAGACAAGTCTGACAGGATTTCTTCACCACCCCCCCCCCCCTCTCTCTCTCCCTCTCTCTGTTCCACGAGTGTATCTTAAAAATTAAAAATAATTAATAAAGCCCCCCCCCATCCCGGAGTCCCATACTTCGCGGCGTTCAGATTTTGAATGAACTTTGGTGACCCCAACAACCGGTGCTCACACGATGCGGTACCTTGTGACTACACTAACTAAGGTTCACTGACCTGCCACGGCGGCGAACCCGACAAGCACTTGTATAACTTTCTTTTCTTTTTTTTCCTCAAAAGTGACAGCACAGGACAAATATTGATTTATTTTCATGGTGGTACATTTTTTAAAAACAAGGGCACGGCAAAAATTGCCGCGGTTAACCCTTTGATTTTAATATGGGCATTACGGCAAATTGCAAAGGCACCAGGGCAAATTGCCGCGGTCTATTTCAAGCCCTGGACTAAGCGAGATATCATAGGCGTTACTCCTATGTGAATAACTCAGACCCTAAGAAAGTTGATATCAAACTTCGCCAACCTGTTAAAAAATATGTTTCTGTCTACTTACTAGAGCACATTTTCACAGAATTTTTTTTTGGGTTTGAGTCATTTAGGTGGAATCAATTATAATAATGAGCTTTTGTTTATAATCAGTTCCTAATTAGGATAAAATAGGCCTTCTAGATCTAATTACAAATTACAGGCTAAATTTCTCCCCAATCAATGCATTACTGGTTCCAGATATATAATTTGTAATTAATAACCACTTTCTTTTCCATTTGAAGACTCTTGATCCAAATAATCGAGGTCATTGTCGGAGTCGACATATTCTCTGTCCATACAAATTTTGTCGAACACCTCATTTTATCGCCCACCATTTTTAATTGCCAGAAATCGGAATCAAAAATATTTAAACAGAACTAATAAATCGGTTAACGAAAACATAAATGTTTTTGGGGAAACTTTGTTTGGATCTAGGTCATTTCGCTTCCGTTGAAAACTTGAAAGCGAGAGATCAGATCCACTGTAGCCGCTGGGTCTGAGGGATCTTACCATTTCATTTCCATCAAAATTGTTACATGTATCTGCCATAAGAGCTTTGCAAGTGGTTGGAGGGCGCCACTAGTAGGTCCTTCTTGTTTTTTTTCTTTCTGTCTTTCTTACTTTTCCCCAGCACTAAAAAGTAAATGGCCATCAATGTGTCGGTGTGCTTCTTTTTACTGCTTTACTCAAACAAATAAAAACTTTTTCATTGATAGAAAGTAGGCCTACACTGTCTGAGAACAGGTCGGTTTTTGTTGCAAGTAACTGCATATATCTATTTATATATTATATATATGTGTGTGTGTGTGTGTGTATGTATACATACCACGAAGGAAAAATTCAAAGAGTGTGGAAGTACTAAAATTTCTTAAATGTATGGGTGCTTATTTGAGCTACATCAACACCTTTTTTATGTCGATTCAAAAACACTTTTCTGGGTGAATTTTACGGAAAAACGTTGATTGTAGGGCATACAAACACGTAAATTTGTAGTTTTCAAGGGCACTCAAACTTTGGTAATTATTTTATCGCGAATTTTACCTCTGACGCCAAGCCACTTCCGCCTCCTTCAATAGCAGATACATGTATCTCAATTCTTATTAAATTCAAGATAGGTGCATATTTTTTCTTCAAAATCGAATATAAAGCAAATGAACAGGCTTTAATACCGTAAATTGATATCTCTTTATGCCTAAAATTGACGAGCGCCTATATAATTCCACCATGTTGTGACACACACACTGACACACCCCCCACCCCCACACATATAATATTATATGGCTTCATGATTCGTAGGCATTTGGAATGAGCTCTTTCGACACCGTCTTTCTAGACGGAATTGGGAATTGAGAATTGTGAGTCAAGATCTTTGACGAAGTCCCTGAAAGTGAAAGCCCTGGTCTTCCACAATCTTAAAAGGCTGCTTATCTTTTGCAATCATTTTATCAATGATAATTTTTACCAACTTATCGACTAACAACAATTAGTAACATCTTCTGCCTGGGGTGGTCATCACCGTAGCTTGCCTTTGTGTTGATTGAAAGTTTTGTTGCCGCATCTGTTTGGCAGCACCAGCTGTCCTGTGATATATATGTAAGATTTCTAATTCTTGTTTTTAAGTTTCATTTCCAAATGTTTATTCATCCCAAATGTGGTAGAATGATACGCCAGTTTCGATTTGCATAATGTGCATTGAGATTTTAAAAGTATTCTCAGCTAATGTGAAACGATTCCTTACGACGCTTTTGTTAGGGGGGGGGGGGGGGGGGGGGGGGGGGGCCCCCCGGGGTAAAGGGTTCTCCTCTCATTCAATGGTCCCGGTTTTGAATCCGGATAGCAATGGAAAATTTTCTTCTCTAAAAATGTTCTCCTTTCACTCCCTTTCCTGCTCTCTAAAAATGTTCTATCGTCTGCTTTCGTCTCCTCTTTCTGCCCCCACCCCCTCACCTCCTTTGCCTCCTCTCTGCCTCTGGGCTCCTCTCTTTTCTGCAGCCTTTCTACTTCTACTGCTATTTCTTGGCTTCTTCGTACTTCGTACTCCTGTCTTTCAGCCACACCCCTCATCTTAAAATTCTTATGGCAGGTCATAAGATCTTGTGAGCCCTGAGGGACGCAGATGGTCAGTGTAGTGTGGGTGTGAAATCTCGCGACTGCCCGTGAGAGTGTTTGAGTAGTGAGGTCCCGTGTGCAAGTTGTGCACGTTAAAGATCCCTTGGTCACACTTGGTGGTCCAAAATCAATAGAGTAGGCGTCGGCCGCCCCCCGTGCAAAAATTAAAAATTCCTAGCTACTGAAAAAAAATTAATGTGTCCCGCGCGCTCATATGACCTTATGCAATTGCGAACGCTGTAAAACACTCTTACTTAACACCCCCCCCCCCCAAACAAAACAACAAAACAACTAACCAAACCAAGCAACAAAAAAACCAACCAAAAAAACCACCCTAACAAAAAAAACAACAACAACCAGCAAACAAACAAACAAAAATCATAAAACTGATTCGCTGAAAAATACGTGATTGTAATATATAAATATATATATATTGAATCTAGAATTATAATCAATTTTTTAAAAAATGCAAGGTCCTTTTCTGTATCTCTACGAATCTGCTGTTGAAAACCCGTGCCGTTGGTGTCTGAAATATCCGTACTGAATTTATTTTATGTGTATTTTCTCCGAAATGAAAGTGGATAGGTCACAATAGGTGGACCCCGGGGTGAGCCTAACATTAACATCGTCATGTGTAAGGCAAGGTTGTAAAAAGAAAGAAAAAAGACATGAAGGGCAGACTCGGTTCGACATTTTTCCACACAATTTTGCCAAGTCTGATTTTTGTGATCATCGGACGACTCATGTTGTAGTTGTAGATGAAATTGAAATACATATTATTATTATATGTATTAATCATAATTAATGTGTCAGATGATGACAGGAAGGAGGATGTATGGCCACATGAATAAACCACTGGTCAAAGATCCAATCAATGAGTTGAGGAGGGGAGATCAATCCATAATCTTCCAACTTAGAACACAACATGTAGGCCTACCCCTCAACCAACATCTCAACCGAATTGGAGTAAAGCAGTCTGCTGCCTGCCCACTATGTGACTACCCCTCAGAGACAGTGGAACATCATCTGTTTTTCTGTAGAAAACTAACTGATTTAAGGGGATGTTTTCTTCCCAAGCTACCCCACACATCTAATTGCCTTTACTCCGCAAGACAACAATTAGAACAAATATATGCAACAATTACCGAATGACATCACGCAGAAGAGTTAACGCTCAGAATACTCAGATGCTACTGGATCGCTAACAACAACATGATGCAGAATTTATGTGTAGCTTTCAATTTGTATTCTACATCATTATATATATATATATACTGCAAGGCTTTAACATGATGATTGGGTAATTTATATTTTCAAGTTTCTTTTGAACGGTATTGCCTGTCTGGCTGACTGCCTGCGTTCCTGCCTTCCCACTTCCCTTACCTACCCACATTATTTTAATCATACATGATGTGAAAAACGTAAGGGTGTCACGAAAGTGGCCACGGGTGACTGCTATGGAGAGGTAACTGCTATTGCTAACACAGGTTGGACTTCATTTTGTTTCCATGAGTGGATGGCATCTGACAGTGACAGTAGTCGAGTGGTGACAGAAAAGCTTTATTTACACGCCATAGTGATGTGAGTTTTATTTACTTCGTTTCTGTGTTATTCTTTTTCTAGTGTTGTTTTTTTTATGAACTGTTGCCGTTATGATGCTGATGCTGTCCTGCTGTAGACTAAGACTTCACAGCACAACTAGACCTCTAATGCCATGCTTAAACATTATTCTGTACATCTTGACTGCAGTTTTCAATAACCTGGGACTGATCAGGTAATCTAGATCTATGTGGAATATATATATATATACATCTTTGCTGTATAGGGGCGAACAGGCTATTTCTGTGGCAATGAAACGGTTTTGAAGGTTAGGCATAGTCTATTGTTCATTGGTGATTATGAACGTCTTTTTACATTTAATTTATGAGGTTTACGTCTATGGGTGAATTTGACTGCGACAATGTTTCAAAATTAGGAAGGGAAGCAGTGATTATTTGATTATATAGACGCTTCGCCTCTGCTGATAAGTTCCATTTTTAAAGTTAAAAATTACATTATCATCGCCTTCATACACACACACACACACACACGCACACACACACACACACACACACACACACACACACACACACACACACACACACACATACACACACACATGCGCGCACACACACACACGCACACACACGCGCGCGCACACACACACACACACTCCTCACACTGTAGACCTGGAGAATGCATCCGTAGGCTATGTACCGTGGCGCTTCGACTCCTCCTCTGCGGAACGGACTAGATAGAGTAGTGAAACATATTTAGTATTTAATTCTTTTTTAAATTGACGCTTCTCATCAGAATTAAACCAATACAAATATGCCAGGCAAAATTCAAGTTTATTGTATGAAAACTAGACTGCATCCTAGACCAGTTCAGTCCACCTAAGAAAAGGCACTTGTTTTCAAATGCCTAATTCCGTCTTAATTATTATCTTAAAATATTTTTTTATTTTATTATTTTATTTATTTATTTGTTTCTTTATTTATCAGTTGCGAGCGCCGTAAAACCTCTACTAAGACAAAAAAAACTATTTTATTTATTTATTTATTCAATTATTTTTTAAAATATATATTTTTTTTTTTTTTGGGGGGGGGGGGGGGGGGGGTAGATGTGGGATGAATGTCATTTAACTATATCCAAAAAAGATTTTCATTTTAAAATCTCCAGTAGATGTACTCACTCAAAACTGTTAATCAATCAAGCACTTTTCTCTTTTATGAAATGAAAATAAAGGAGTAGACCTAGATCTATCGTCTATATAGATCTATGAATTTTGCAACATTTAACTGCACACGTGAGAATATGGGCCACCACAGTGTATTATTTATTGTGAGCACCCGGTCTATAGTATAGGCCTACCTGTAAAACTCTGTTACAATCTAAGTTTTTCGCACTCCTACCAAAAAATTATTATATAAGTCTATTTCTGATTTTTTTTTTAAAATGGGTAATGAATTATCGGAAGGCTGACTTTGGTTCTCAAGATAGCAAGTCACCTATACGTGTACCATGGAAATGCATTGTCACAATTGTGCGCTGAGCAATTTGAACTGTACCTACTGCCTTTGGAAATTTGCATGTATTGAACAATTCAAGTGCAGAATGCTGTGCCCATGCTGTTTACTGTTCCAAACCCTCCAAAATAAATAATTATTGTTCCCTCCAGGCCAGTTCCAAAGGATACAGGTCCTCCATGACAAAAGATCAAGTGTATGCAATGCGATGTGAGTTTTTAAGAAGAAATTAAAAGCAGAAAAAACAAAACCTTGACATTTAAGAAGACAATGTCCTGCTGTAATAAATCGACTACGGAATACATGTAACACAATTAAAGAGACAAAGAAATTACAAAGCTTACTTAATTAAGTAAGGAAGTGCTAGCGTGACCCTGTCAGGACCACCCTTGAAGTTTGTAATGTCCCAAATTTATGTGACTGACAGAGAAGTATGGACATAAGAATCGGCAAGAGACAATGCAAACAGCAAAGCTGTCTAAGAAAGACTGTCACATTCACCCACTTGTAAGAGCCAGTTTCAGTAAAGTGCTATTAATCCATGAAAGATACATAACGTGTTCATGTTATATAATATTCTTTATATAGGCCTCTGGTGAGTTCGATCTGTCGCATTATATTCCTGTTTTTATCCATATATATGTATGCCTATAGCCTACACAAAACGAAATCTGTTTTCTGTTTCTACAGTTTGTTGCCTTTCCTCATCATTGCCCATAGGCCTATAGATCTATATGCTATTGCATGCTCTCTTTCTTTTCTCGCCAACTCTTCCCTACCCACAGTACAGACCCCATGCATGGCTAATATTTATGTAACTAATTTAGTAAAATAAGTAAAAATGTATTAACCTTTATTAGGCTATCTTAAATTGAACTGCTTATGTTGTAAGCTAGATCAACGTTATATTTAGGCTAAGGCAGGCATATTTTTATTATGCTGGAAGCCTATAGATCTAGATCTAGATGACTTTTTTTCTTATGTAACTACTGGCACTGACTAGAATACATCTCTCGAATCTAGATCTAGATCTAGATCAGAGGTTTTCAAACTTTTTTCGCCCACCGCCCCCTTTTTCACCCTGCCGAGTCCCAGCGCCCCCTACTCCACCCCAACCATCAATCTGACCTAACGACATGCATAATATAATAACAATCACAAATAAAGAGAGAGCTCAAACAGCAGGGTAGAAAGTAACGTGCCTGAATTCTAATGATTTAGTTCTGAATATTAGTTGAGTCACAAATCACCATCATTACAGAGTTTTAAATTGAGCGTGTATGAGAGATAATAAAACACATTTTTTTCTCCAATCATATGCAAGGGCATTTAGAGCAAAATACTGTCATTTTATGCATATACGAGTAGTTGTCATCGGTACTAAACGACCAGTGTTATTAACATCAATAAAAATAAAACATGTATTATCACATTTACAGAAGCAAAACGCCAAAAAATAAATAAATAAATAAAAACGCCCGTGATCATCGGGTTTGAAAACAGATTGACATTATCTTTATGAAACGTTTTCTCCCATCAATGTGCTGCAATACAGTTGCCTGAGATTTGTATCAAAAGTCTCCATTGTAGAAAATAAAAATATTATTAAGTTGTTCAAATGTGAGAAACAATATGAAAGAAAAGTATGCATGGATCTTAGTCTGTAATTATCATCATCATCATCATCATCATCATCATCATCATCATCATCATCATCATCAT
>NW_004797469.1:121593-124586 GCF_000002075.1 Aplysia californica | reverse complement strand
TGGTTGCTATATATATATATTTGTAGTTCCTCTTCAGAAATGCGCCCTTCTTTCAGTGTCTTCGTCAAGCTAGGAAACTGAGAAATTTTCTTCTGCCAATGTTTCGGCGTATCATTTCCAATTTCGACAAGAATGATGAAAGCCTTGATCAGGTTGGTGTCATCCCCCTGCAGCTGAAAGTTGAACTGGTTAAACTTTGTGAAAAGATCTGTGAGGAGCGTAATGTTGTTCTTGTGTTTTTTCAGTTTATTGCAGAGATCAATGTCTGTTTCTTGAAAAATAAAACACCGCCAGCACAGTGTCAAACAGGCAGAACAATAATTGTGTTCAACAGTTTTCTTTCGAGAGCCACCAGACTTCAATGAGCAAAAGATTAGCATTGAAAGTACTCGTCATTTTCAGTCTCGAGTTCAAAGCGTGAACTTTGATCTTGTTCACACACTTGATGACAATGGCCAGTGTGTCATGCAGACTATCCTTCAGGTTTTTTACAACCAAATTCTGTCTGTGAATGACACAGTAAACAGTAAATACTCCATGGATTGATTTCTTCAAGAAGTTCATAAATCCACGTTTCCGACCTGCCATCGACGGTGCCCCATCTGTTGAACAGGCAACTGTACTGGTCAGAGGGATATGTTTCTCCTCGAAAAATTCTTGGACCACTTTGAAAATGGACTCGCCTTTGGTATCTGTTTCCGACATTTTCCCAAATAACAATTCTTGCATTATTTTCTCACCTTCTATGAACTGATATCCAGTTAAAGGCTGAGCTTACGTCCTTTCAGCATTTTGCACAGTGATTCCTCAACATAAGCTGACATCTCATCTAAACGTCTTTGCATGGTATTTGCACTTAGTGGGAGAACTTTCAACACAGGCTCCGGAGCACGTTGCAGGGCTGTGCTGACCACCTCTCTTAATGCAGGCAATATGAGGTTCTCATCGATAGCATGGTGTTTCCCTGCCTTTGTAATTAGCCGAGATAAATTATATGTTGCTCTTAAGCCTTCATCAGCTTGATCGACGTTGGCTGCAAACATCGGTTTCACTGATTTTCATTTCTGAAAATTGATCTTTAGAGTTTTGAAGTATGCCACATCTTTGTCAGATTTGTCGTGATGAATCTTCTTTATATGGGATTTGCGGGCTGGGAAAGAAAGTTCTTAGTTATAAGTGTAAACTATGCCTAAGCTATCAATTTTTGTTTTTGTTTTTGTTCTTTTATGTGGCTTTTTTCCCCTCATCAGTTTTTATGTTGCATGTCATGAAAATTTCACACCGCCCCCTTAGTGCCCACCAGCGCCCCCCAATCGCCCAGTTTCGTCACAGCGCCCCCCAAACTCTCGCCACCGCCCCCCTGGGGGCGTTAGCCCCCACTTTGAAAACCACTGATCTAGATAATCTAGTTTTCGGTCTACGTTATCAAGACATGTTTTGGTTTTATGCTAGATAAACATTATTTTATAAGTAGATCTAGGCCTAGATCTAGAATTCAATTTTTAAATCTGTTGTCCTGTTTTCTTCAACATGTGTACATTTTTCTGTAGGCCAGAAGAGTATAGAATTGTAGAGGCATTGTTTACAAATGTAGCCTTGGCCAGTTCTCTGATTGCGCTAGGCCTCCGCAGAAAGCTAGGCCTAAGCCTCGCTAGACGCGACGCGCTTCGTTTCGATAAGGCCTAGGCCTAGTTAAAATTTATCAAAATACATGTCGAATATGTTATGAAGTAGCTTTGTTTTGTCTTTTTTGAAAAAGGCAAAAATCGCGGCTGCGATTCGCGGGTCGCGGCCGCGACAAACGCAGATGCTAGGTTCTCTCTGTAGATCAAGTAGATGTACTCAGTGAGAAAGAGAATGGAAATCCAATCATATTTGGTATCAATAGATCCAGTAAATGCCACTGGTAAACTGGGAGAAAGGTTAGTTTTTTTGTAGAGATTTTGCGGCGCTCGCAACTGCATAAGGTCATATGAATACGAGCGCCAGAAGATTAGATGTGTTACAAGAGAGTAACAGTAATAAGGACAATAGATGTTTGATAGGAAAGAAGAAGCAAACCACACCAGAGCTCCCGCCAACCACCCTCGAGAAAGGTTAGGTAAATGGGGGAAATGGTTTTTTTAAAATAAAAAATAATAGAAAAGGCCACGTGTAGATATCTATGACATGGCCTGTAATATAACTTTAATAACGCGAACCCCTGCCAAACCTTTTTTAGGCCACACATAATAATACATGTAGCCAAAATAACCAAACTCGTGTAAAGTATATTAATCATTGTTTTTTTTTCACATTATTATTAAAACAAAACAAAACAACTCCTTACATTACATCCATTTTCCATCATAGCTGTAGAATCTACATGGAATGTGATGTACATGTATCTAGAATCAAGGTCCTTTTCTGTGTAATGATCTCATAATCTGCAGTTAAAAACCCGTGTCACCTGTACATGTTTGACTGACTCTATTTATTAATACATGTGTATTTTTATTCCCTTTTTTTTTTACACGTGGACTTTTTTCTACTTGATGCCACTTGTACTCTTGGATGCATGCAATAACTTGAGGTAGAATAGAGAATAGAATAATGAGCTTGGCTTCAATCTTGAAACCGTTGTAGTTATAACGTACTCTAACTTACGGCATGGTCCACTTCGCCCAAGGAATGTGTATCAAAACGTTTGGCATCAATTCCATAGTTCTAGTTCACCCTTACTGAATGTAGGAGGCGGTTTTTATCAGTTTGTTTATTTTTCTTAAAAACAAAAACAAACGGTGGGCGTTTTTTTTCTCTTTACTTCGTTGAATGTGGATTTTTCATCAGTATTGTACGAAAAGGAGTGCTTAAACAATAGGCCTGTGGGTGGTTGGCTGGCGGGTGCTCTGGTGTGGTTTGCTTCTTCTTTCCTATCAAAGATCTATCGTCCTTATCTCCCCTTCTTCCTTTTTATGTTTGTTACATATAGTAATTACTCTCTTGTAACACCT
>NW_004797469.1:116523-119722 GCF_000002075.1 Aplysia californica | reverse complement strand
AGAAGGGGAGGTATCGATGGAAATTACAGCCGGTCAGTTCTACAAACCACCAGCCGCCCCTGCATTTACCCCAAAAAAGTAATGCTCTTGATTGAGTGAAGAAGTGAACATGCAAAGAACGACGTACACATTGAAAATTTGCATGAGCATCCTCAGACTCAATGAAACAAAAAGGTGTGCACTGAAATCGGAGGTCCGACCCGACACGTTCGTTCGAAAGAATGGCTTGTCCAAAACCTTAGCTTATTTGCTCAAGCGTTTTACCTGTCGTGCTCTTTAAATTCAAGGTCATTAAAGAGAATTAAATAATAATTGTATAAATCTAAAGCGTGCTGTGTGGCTAGATGGTTTCGAAATGATGCTCCTAATTTATTATTTCCTGTTACTAGCAACATGAATTCAACCAGAAAGTGAAGTATAATGTCATCACCATCAATGCCTTTCGCCCCACATACAAGCTCCTTCCATTTATCTCTGTCCTGGGCCATCCTTCCAAGCTCATTCCAAGTGGGCTTCATCTCTCTCACGTCCCTATCCACACATCTCCTCCATGTTTCTCGTGGCCTACCTTTGCCTCGTGCTCCCTGTGGATTCCACTGCAGCGACTGTCTTGTGATGTTACCGCTGGGCTTTCTGAGGGTGTGTCCGATCCATCGCCATTTTCTTAGTCCTATTTTTACTTCTATATATCCTTTTGTCCTGTCCTTTCCCACAGCTCCTCATTTCTTATTCTATCCTGCCACTTAATTCTTAAGATACTCCTCATTCTGTTAATGAAAGTTTGGACTTTATTCAATACTGCCTTTGTTGTCTTCCAAGTTTCACAGCCGTAGAGGACCACATACTCGACATTGGAGTTAAAAAAGAGTCGAATCTTGGTACGCAGTGAGATGTTGCTTGCTTTCCAGACTACTGATAATTGATTGAATGTTGACCTTGCCTTGGCGGTTCTTGCTTTCACATCTGCCTCAGTTCCACCTTTACCATTGATGACACTTCTTGGGTAGGTAAAAGAGTCCACTTCTTCCAGGGGAGAGTCTTCCCCTGTCACAGCAGGGCTTGAATCTTTCCCTAGCGTCACTACTTTCGACTTGTCCAGATGTATACGTAAGCCAACACTCCTTGATAGGCTGTTGAGCTCCTTGGTCTTTTCTTGCGTCTGGCTGAGCATATGTGAGAGAAAGCAGCGCAAGTTCATTGGCGAAGCCCAAATCATTCAGCTGCTGCCAATGGATCCTCAGACTGTATTCCATTGCACTTGCCTCTGGTGGCTTCTTTCGTGACCCAGTCAATTGCCTGTATGAAGAGAAGAGGTGACTGCAAGCATCCCTGTCGCACTCCTGTCTGTACCTGGAATGGTTCTGAAAGTTGTCCTACATGGAAGACTTGTTCCATCATAAGTGGCCTTCACAAGCTTGACGATTTTGTCAGGTATTTCAAAATGCTGATCGAGTTTCTAGTTTCCCTATTCACGCTGTCAAATGCCTTTTAATAATCAATTAAATTGGCCACAAGTGGTGAATTGCATTCAAGCGATTGCTCAACAATGATGCGCTGAGTAGCGATCTGGTCCACACATGATCGGTTCTTGCGGAATCCTGCCTGTTTTCCTCGGAGCTTCTCATCTGTTGTCAGCTTGATTCTCTCCAGGAGTATCCGGTTAAAGACTTTCTCATGTATGAACAGGAGTGTTATGCCTCTGTATTTGTTACAATTGCTGGGGTCTCCCTTTTTTGGCAGCTTGATTAGGTGGCTTTCCTTCCAGTCTCTTGCCAAACCTTTTCAAATCTATATAGAGCAAAGAGAATTTCCACTGATGTATCTTTATCTGCCTTAAGTACTTCCGGTGGTATATGATTGGGACCAGCTGCATTGTGGGACTTCAGTGATGTTATAGCTGCAGCAATGTCCTCTCTCGAAGGTGGTTCCGTAACTCTTGGGAGGTCATTTCTGGCTGGAAGAGTTTCTGGTTGGTATTCTGGAGGCGGTCTGTTCAAGAGTTGATCAAAGTGTTCTCTTTATTGGTTAAGTTGCCCCTCTGGGTCGAAGATAGTCGTTCCCTCTTTGTCTTTCACTGGTAGAGTGGGTTTGCTGAACCTACCTGAAAGAGTTTATGTTGTCTGATGTACAATCTGCAAGTTCTTTTAACCAGAGAGGTTGTTAGCCTCGTGACTCGACCTCCGACCTGGAGGATGACTCTGTTTTGGGAGTCACTTCCTGGCTCGCCATTTAGTCGCCTCGTACGACACGCTAGCACCACATCAGTCCTATTCTTCTCAAAGCCGGGACTGCACACTGGAAGTACATTGTACTCCTTTTCAATTCAAAATCATGTGTAGGAAGTGTCTCAAAAACCAAGACGAAAAAACAACAATTCCCCCGTTTGGACCATCCACCAAATTACCAACCCATGCTTGGACGTCACACTCGCGCTCAGCCATACGTTTTCCCTGAACTGTCTACCAAAATTCAAATATTATGTGTCCCTGACGGTCAATATCAGCCATATGAAGGACATTTCAAAACTAAGTGAACATTTAAAAAACATTTTAAAAACTATCATCTTTTCCCTACAAGTTAAAAAAGAATGAAGTAAATACGAATTGGATAATATTTGATGAAAAAACTAAACTTTTCGTTTTACGAGGTGAGGAAACACAAAAAGGAGAAAATGGCCTCTGAGGTTGAGCAACTTGTTTCCCTAGCAACGAGGGTCTTAGAATTGAGATAGAGACTTGGAATTTAGCAGTTATCTTGGCTATGCCACTACAAGGTAACACACAAAAGTAGAAAACTATTCATTAGCAGAAGAAAAAAAAACAACTTATAGACAAAACACAATTTTCACGAGAATGGACTTCACGTCAAAGGCAACAAAATGTTAGCATTATACCAGATACTAAATTTTCATAGTAGCTGTTTGTTAAATCCATCTGTTTCATATGAAAGGCCTATGTCTCCTGAGAATTTTGGAACCATAGTGCTACCCACAACCCGCTTACGAACAGGGGCGAAGCGTCTGTATAATCAAATAATCACTGCTTCCCTTCCTAATTTTGAAACATTGTCGCTATTAAATTCATCCTTAAACGTAAACCTCTTAAATTAAATGTAAAAAGACGCTCGTAATCAACAATGAGTATGCCTAACATTCAAAACGGTTTCATGGCCACTGAAATAGTCTCCTCACCCCTCTCGG
>NW_004797469.1:113333-116423 GCF_000002075.1 Aplysia californica | reverse complement strand
AACGGTTTCATGGCCACTGAAATAGTCTCCTCACCCCTCTCGGGCCACTCCATAAGCAGTCGTAAGCTTTGATTAAGTAAGCTTAAAGTGAGGCTGGAAGAGTCTACCAATAGAGTTGAAGGGAACATGTGCATAGCAGTCAAAGCTGTTTCATTGCCACATATACCCTGTTCACCCATTTGGGGCCACAGTTATAATCAATCACAAGCCCTGATTATGTAAGCTAACTAACACTGGTCGAGTCTACCTCACAAATATGAGGGGAACTAACTCCTAATAATCTCTTGACTGCTGCATGTGCTTGTTTTTTTTTCCTCGACTTTTTACCGTCCTATTATGACACCAGCTCCTGGTCGCGAAAGGATAACAAAAACAGCCAAATGTGAAATTAAATTGATAATTGTCATGTTCTACCAAAGAGTTAGACTCACTGGTAGATCTATAACATATAGATCTAGTACTGACATCTCTGCTTCTTTGCTTTGTGTTTATGTATTCACATCTAAAGTTAAATTTAATTTTAGTTGGAACTGATATTTAATAAGATACTTTCCCGATTATTTTGGCGGTTGAACAAACAATATGAATTCCGGATTTGTTTTCATTCACAACTCAGTCAAAGTCGCCGCCTCAAGTAAGATTCTTGTGTGATATCTACAGGCCATATCTGGTCCCGTTTCACTTTGATTACCCTGTCAAACAAGTCAGCCTTCGCCCCTGCTTACGAATACCTCAACATACCTGCCACTATACTGTCTTCCCACTGAACTCCTCTCGACACTTGTCTTGGCCCGATAGAATAGGCTAAAGCCCCATTTAGACTTACAGTTCGCTGATCGACAAACTGGCAGTTTAACCGACGGACGCTCGATTTGTGTCATCGGTAGCCTAAACTGAAAGTTTGTCGACGAGAGAAGTTCCGTATAGACGTACAGTTTTTCATCCGTCCTTGGACTGTTGTAGCTAGATCTAGGTCAAAACGTCAACAATGGCTGAAGCAAGCTATATGGATGATTTGGCCGCATAATATTTTGTTCTCAAATCCAAAAACAAATCTAGAAACAGGACCATCTGGGGAAAAAGAGGTTTTTTTTGAAAAGAGGTCCCCCCCCCCCAATATTTTTTTTTCCCGAAACTTGGCCACCTTTCAATAAGTTCGGAAAGAGATAAGAATATGTATTTTTTTTGAGGGCCCCCCCCCCCCCCCCCCCCCCCCCCCCTCCAATTTCTTTTCGCCGGTTTTGGTCCCAAGAGTGTTCCAGGGGGACAGCTAGAAATCTAATAAGAATGTGGAGGGGGGTTCAAGGTTGGGGGGGGGGGGTGGGGCACTTTACCATAATTTGATGTTTTGCCGTTAGGTTTGATATCTCTCGCTCGCTGCGCATCAAACATAGCTTTCTGATCTAAATCTAGATCTGGATCACCCTCTCTGATCTGGATCACCCTCTCTGATCTGGATCTGGATCTAGATCTATCTAGATCTAGGTCCAATTAAGCGGGGTGGGAACTACCGAAAAAGCGCCCAGTTTCCTTGTTATTCCACACGGACATTAGTGCAATAGTAAAACTGGTAGCGCGTAGACAACAACAAACAATTAAAATAAACAACACCGTCTAGCTAGATCAGTGGTTTTCAAACTTTTTTCACCCACCGCCCTCTGTTTCACCCTGCCGAGTCCCAGCGCCCCCTTCTCCGCCCCAACCACCAATCTGATATAACGACATGCATATTAACAATCACAAATAAAGAGAGAGCTCAATCAGCAAGGTACAAAACAACGTCCCTAAATTCTAATGATTAATTCTGAATAGAAACATTAGTTGGGTCACAAATCGCCATCTTTATTGAATCTTAAATTATGCGCTTTACGAGAGATAATAAAACAAATGTTTTCATCAATGTTATGCAAGGGCATTAGGAACAAAATGCTGTCATTTAATGCATATAGTTGTCGTCGGTATTAAACGACTAGTGTCATTAACATCAATAAAAGAAATACATGTATTATCACATAAGCCGACAGACGCAAAACGCAAATAAGTCAGTTGTCATTGGTTTGAAAACAGATTGATATGATCTTTATGGAACATGTTCTCCCATCAACGTGCTGCAATAAAGTGGCCTGTGATTTGTATATCAAAATTATATATTTATATATTTATTAATATATTTTTAAGTTGTTCAAATGTGAGAAACCGCAAGAAAGAAAAAGTATGGATGTCTGTAATCATCACCATCATCGTAATCATCATTATCATCATCATCGTTGTCGTCGTCACCATCGTCATTAACATCAGTTTCATCAGCAGCGGCAGCACATGCACATAACAAACTCTTTTTAATTATAAAAAAATAGTAGCAAACTCTATTAAACAAGTGAATAGTTTGCTTTAAAAAAAAATACGCATTGGGGTATCGAGTGAGGGTAACTACGGAGTAGGCATATACAAAGAAGTTATTTGACTCTGCCCTAATGGGAAGGATGGACCTCATGGTAAGACGAAACCAACTTATCAACATCCGGTTTCAGATTGGTCAGGAGCAGACACAAATCGCCATGCTCTATGATCCTTAGTTTGTTCAGCTGCTTCGTCAGCAACCTTGTCACTGTACTGAATCCTCTTTCTACTAGATAGGAGGTCGGAAAAGCGATGAACAACAACTTGATCCTTTCCCACAGGGAGGGATATTTGTCTTGCACAACAGGTTTCAAGAAGAATGACTGGTAAGACTTCTTGAATAACGGTTTGATTTCAAAGCCACTTTTCATTGTCAGAATCTCTTCTTCCATTGCTACTGGCAAGTTACTGTCTGCTTCACTGTTGAATGGGTCCAGTAGCCAGTCTGGAATGTCCAATTAAAGAATATCAGTAAACCTTTTCTTCATAATAATCAGCATGCAAATCTCTGAGGTGGTTGGTATATATTTGTAGTTCTTCGTCAGACACGCGCCCTTCTTTCAGTGTCTCCTCCAAGGTAGGAAGCTGAGCAAATTCTCTTCTGCCAATGTTTCCTCGGAACATTTCCAATTTCGATAAGAACGACGAAAGCATGGATTTTGCCTAGATCGGGTTGGTGTCACCCCCCCC
>NW_004797469.1:105753-111925 GCF_000002075.1 Aplysia californica | reverse complement strand
CACACACACATATATATATATATACACACACATATAATTTATATATAATACACATACGCACACACACACTAAACACACACCCGATGAATAACTTACCGTCAATTCCAATTTCATGTCCAATTTCTCTCCATTGTCTTACAGACTCAAGAAAACACTTTAGCTTGATCACTTTTGACTGACCGCGTTAAAAAATTCTAGCTAGATCTAGCTAGATCTAGAATCTAGATCTAGATCTAGCTCATTAAAATAATTTACATACGCCCACGAAACTTTACAAGGCACTTTCGCAGGCCAGAGACCAAACAACTATCTTTCTACTTTCTTATAAATTCTGATCCAGTGGATCTAATGAAAAATTGTTTCTCTTTCAAGTCCTTTGAAACCGCTCTTTGGATGCATACACTGGATCACTGAAATAAATAACTTCCTGTAACTTGTAACTTTGCCTACAAATTGCTCATTTTGAGACAGCGACACCACCCTGCCCCCACATTTCAGTGTAAGCTTGTAGATTTGACCCCCTCGCTGTCTAGACGTCTCCACGTGAGTCTCGAAAAGTACTCACCCCGTCTCTTGAATCGCGTCATTTTGGCGTCGTTTGTCTTGAGTGTGGTGTTAACCCTATCCGTACGTCGTGTATTACTACCGTAACCATACGACGTGGGGAACTTTGTGCCACCACTTAACCCTATCCGTACGTCGTGTTTTACTATCGTATCCATACGACGTGGGGAACTCTGTGCCACCACTTTCAAAGAGGAAATTTACTCGTTAATCCGATCCGTACGCTTTGCATAGCAGTCTGTCAAAATTGTTTTTTGAGAAATACTGAAAGTTTCAAAGAGATTTTCATACTAGAAGTATTCTAAAATGTGAAGAATACAACCCCGGGGGTACAAAGTGACCCCTGGGCGTACGGATAGGGTTAAGGAAAATGTGTCAACTTTTTAAAAGATCTGTTGGTGTATGCTCTAAATCCCCTATTATTTGCTGAGGTGTTTTTTAAAACCCGCTTTAGGCTTACATCAAAGAAAACGTAGGGGAACCGTAGTTTGAAGTGACGATTATGAACAGGCTTTTAGTTTTAGATTGTGTAGGTCATCCAAATTTTAGAGTGGGTGGAGGGGGCTCTCGTGGCCTTGAGGTTAAGGTGTTGGCCTCTCATTCAAAGGTCCCGGGTTCGAATCCGGGTAGCGACCAAAAAAATTTTCTTCTCTAAAATTGTCTCCTTTCACCTCCTTTCCTGCTCTCTAGCAATGTTCTGTTGTCTGCTTTCATTTCCACTTTCTGCCCCCATCCCCTCACCTCCTTTGCCCGCTCCTCTGGGCTCCTGACTCTTTCTGCAGCCTTTCTACTGCTACTCCTTGGCTCCTCCTTACTGCTGTCTTTCTGCCACACCCCTGATCTTCTGGTAGGAAAGATCTACACCTAGCCTTCTCGGACAAGGGCGAAAAATCTCGGAGGGCCCGTGTGCAAGTTGCGCACGTTAAAGATCCCTTGGTGGTCTAAAATCGACAAGAGTAGGCTTCGGCCGCCACCCGGGCAAAATTCAAAATTTCCTACCAACTGAAAATATTAGGTGTGTCCCGCGCGCTCATATGACCTTTGCAGTTGCGAGCGCCGTAAAACACTTTACAAAACAAAACAAAAAACAAAGAGTGGGTGGTTCGCGGGTACTCTGGTGTGGTCTGCTCCTTCTTTCCTGTCAAATATCTTTTGTCCTCACCTCTCCTCCTCCTCCTTTTTTTGCGTTTGTTACTCTCTTGTAACATCTCTTATCTTCATCGCTTATAGAAATGTCCCCCCTTTTGGGAATACCCTAAAGACACTTCAGTCAGTGGCACCGCCCCAGGCAAAAACTGGAGAGAAAAAAAAGAGCACGGCACAATAGAAAGAACTAGCTGGGCCCCCCTTTCGATGAAAGGAATGATCAGTGCATTAACGTCAGCCGAAAGTCATTGGCTTATGATATTTACATTCTACCGGAATGGAGCAAATCTTGAGAGATGCAAAAATTAGAAGGTTTAGATCTATACTCTCAAAACAGTGCGCACGGTTAGTGAATGGAAACCTCCCTTTCTAAAATGACAGAGACCGAAGCGTCGGCCAACAAAAGCGATCAGCGAAATAAAGGAATTTAGTTTTTAGCAGCAAAACTGTCTCGAAACTGAAGAACCGAAGGGCGTCATGATCTGGAGAATATTTTAAAGAATCTTTTGTCGAAAACCGCATGTCGATCGATGCAGCCATTAAAAAGCCTTTTGAATAGCAAAATTCGGCCACCACAAATAGATAATAGATGCAGGGCGGGACTGCTGTGTTCAGTGCAGGCACAGTTGATGTGAGTGCTCACTTAATGACTTATGTACTTCTCGTCAATGGAAATAGAATTAGATCATCATCATCATCATCCGGTGCCTTGCCAACTGGCGTGGGCGATCATGGACCTCCACTTCACTCTGTCTTGCGTTGCAGCAATGGTGTCTGTCGTTCTTGCTGCTCCCAGCCATGTTGTCATCTTGTCCAGTGTCTTTTCCCTCTGTCTGCCTCTGCCTCTCTTTCCATCAAACTTGCCGGTTGTTACAATATTCTCCAATGCTTCTTTCCGCATTGTGTGTCCGAAGAAATTTGCCTGTCGCTTTCTTATATTCGTCATAAGAGATTCATCACGCTTATAGGGGAAATTTTTACGCTTTATATAAGTGTATGAAATGATAAAAGGTATGCTATACTTAAAGTATATGGTATCAATTGAAAATCTTAAAATGGGGCCCTAGTGTCCATTTTTGGCCAACATCTTCATTTATGGATTGTGAGAAGTACATTTGTAACTCGCTTTGTCAGCACGCCTCACATTTGTTTTTTCTGTCCTCGTGGTTTTATGCACCCCGCATAACTTAGCAAAATTTGATCATTTTGTGCATAATTTCTGATTATTTTCCTTTATCGTTCTTTGTGAAAATTAACAGAATCGCATAATTTCACATTTTGTGGGCTCATTTTGCATAATTTCAGAATTTCTCTTGAATAAAACGACGAGGACAGTTTGGTGGGGGCTGGGGGGGGGGAGCAGACTCGGCATTTCGAGGGGGCAGCAAGTCTCTCCATCTCCCTTCTGAAACTCTAGAACTGTTTCTTTTTCTTTTTTCTTTTTTTACTCGCTGGTGCAATTTGCTCGATGGAAGGTGGATAGAGGGTTATTTATAAAACTCTGTGCCTTCTTTTTATTTAATTTACAATGTTCCTACCAAAAAAAAACACATTTTGATGTTTCCATAGGTGTTCCTATTTTAACATGTACGTTTCTGTTGTTAAAGTAATCATAATGTAACATTATAAGTACCCACTTTCAGTATTCTATAACGAGTACTGTAATGGTTAGTATGTCGGTATCGTAGAGAGCAAGAAATGGGTAACAGGGAAAGATCAGGGAAATATGGCTTTTTTTAGAGCATCCGAGCAAAGAAATGAGTGGAGAACCATGATCGCCGATGTCTGTCGCAGATCTGATGAAAACGGTATAGGTTTAACGCCCCTATCAACATTATTAGGTTATTTAAGGGGGGGGGGGGTACTGGATGACGATGATGAGAGAGCAAGAAAAGAGCAACACACATATAGCAGCATATAGAACAAAGAGATGTCTAGCCTAGGGCAGCACGAGTCACTATCATGTAAAGTTTAAGTCTTATATTAAACTCTGGAACACAATCCGAGAAGTTGTTTCATTTATTAATGTTTAATGTTGTTGGTGTTCTTGGACTATTCGCAAGTAGTTTTTTTGTTGTTTTATTTATTTTTTTAGTAGAGGGTTTTACAGCGCTCGCAACTGCATAAGGTCATATGAGAGCCAAGGGGTGGATGTCAACAGACAAGTCCTTACAGGGAATCAGGCTTACTCTTCTCACCTCTCTAGCTTCAACAGCACAAAGTCTGCTTGGACTATACTATCAAGGCACCCCGGAAACAGCAGGTCACAAGAGAGTGACAAACATACAAAAGAAGTAGAAGAAAATGACAATAGTAAGGATTAGGAAAGAAAAAGCAGCAGTTCCCTGTTGCAGATCAGTCGCTCTCCACAACAACTCTCCATTTCCGAATACACAAACACACAAATAAGTCACACCCTTTTCATATAAGAAAAGTTGAAATTTTTCATAGTGCACAGTATTTGATGTTTTATTGCGACAGAGCAAAAAAAACCCCAGTGATCTGAATCACCCTGACTTCAGAAGATCCACCTTCTCAGAAGGCTGCGAGTAGACTTATCAAAAGCAGCATTTACGCCGTCTAATAAATTAATAAGCTCTTCAACCCCACATTTAGCTCCAGGATTCTTAATAAAATCCTATAACTCTTCGACATCCATCACATTTAGCTCAAGCAGTCTCGACAAAATCGTAAAACTCTTCAACTCTGCATTCAGCTCAAAGAGTCCTGCGTACAACTCTTAGACACCAGACTTATTCAAACAGTCTTGAAAATATCATTAAACTCTTCCACACCATACATAACTCAAAGAGTCTCGATAAAATCATCAACTCGATATCTAGCTCAAAGAGTCTAGATAAAATCATCAACTCCACAATATCTAGCTCAAAGAGTCTAGATAAAATCATCAATTCGATATCTAGCTCAAAGAGTCTAGATAAAATCATCAACTCGATATCTAGCTCAAAGAGTCTAGATAAAATCATCAACTCGATATCTAGCTCAAAGAGTCTCGATAAAATCCTCAACTCAATATCTAGCTCAAAGAGTCTCGATAAAATCATCAACTCGATATCTAGCTCAAAGAGTCTAGATAAAATTATCAACTCGATATCTAGCTCAAAGAGTCTCGATAAAATCATCAACTCGATATCTAGCTCAAAGAGTCTAGATAAAATCATCAACTCGATATCTAGCTCAAAGAGTCTTGATAAAATCATCGACTCCACAATATCTAGCTCAAAGAGTCTAGATAAAATCGCAAAACTCTTGCACACCACACTTGGCTTAAAGAGTCTTGATAAAATCATAAAACTCGTTAAACACCACACTTGGCTTAGAGAGTCTTGATAAAACCGTAAAACTCGTATAACACCACAATTACCGTAACTCAAAAAGTCCTGCGTACAGCTCTTAGACACCACACTTAGTTCAAACAGTCTTAAAAACATCACACAACTCTTCAACACCATACATAGCTCAAAGAGTCAAGATAAAATCGTAAACCTCTTGCACACCGCACTTGCCTTAGACAGTCTCGACAAATTCATCAACTCAAGATTGAACTCAAAGAGTGTTGATAAAATCGTAAAATTCTTGCACCCCACTCAAGGAGTCTTGATAAAATCGTAAACACAAGATTGAACTCAAAGAGTGCTGATAAAATCGTAAAACTCTTGAACACTACCCATAGACTCATAGCTTAGAGAGTCTCGATAAAATCGTAAAACTCCACAATATTTAGCTCAAAGAGTCTTGATAAAATCAAAAAACTCTTGCCCCCTCCAAACTTTACTTTACTCAAAGAGTCTTGATGAAATCGTAAAACTCTTCAACACTACCCATAGACTCATAGCTCAAAGAGTCTTGATAAAATCGTAAAACTCTTCAACATTACCCACACACTCATAACTCAAAGAGTCATGATAAAGCCATAAAACTCTTGCACACCACACACTATACTCAAAGAGTCTTGATAAAATCGTAAAACTCTTGCACACCACACCCCACTCAAAGAGTCTTGATAAAATCGTAAAACTCTTGCACACCACACCCCACTCAAAGAGTCTTGATAAAATCGTAAAACTCCTGCACACCACACTTGACGACGTCCGCACAAAACGCGTCGTCCGTGCCGGAAACCAGAGCCTTAAGCGACACGTAGTTCTCCAGGCACGGGTCGTACTGCGCCCTGTGTCGCGCCAGCAGGAACAAGTGGCGTGTTCTGAGCGCGCTCGGACTGTGCGTCAGGGCACCAGGGAAGGTGAGGAGTAGCCGGTGTGGAATGAGCATGGTGTTGTGGAGGTAGTCAAACGTGGACACCAGCTGGCGGTTCTCTGGTGAATAATAATGATAATAATTATAATAATGATGATTATAAAAATAATAATAATGATGATAATAATAATGAAAATGATAATGATAATGATAATAATAATAATGATAATAATGATGATCATAA
>NW_004797469.1:102774-104673 GCF_000002075.1 Aplysia californica | reverse complement strand
AAGAAGAAGAAGAAGAAGAAGAAGAAGAAGAAGAAGAAGAAGAAGAAGAAGAAAAAAAGAAGAATTATAATAATAATAACAAAAATAAGAATAACAATAAGAGTAATGATGACGATGATAATAATAATGATAATGATGATAACAACAACAACAATAATAATAATAATAGACATAGACGGATGAGCTATTACTATTATTACACTCATTTAAGAAATAGAGAAATGCTCACCTGTCATGAAAATTCTGGGTTCTTTCAGCAAAATTTCTTTCATTTCCACGTCAGAAAAGCCCAAAAACCCTTTCACTTGGAAGCGCGTGAGCTGTGGAAGATAATTATTTTAGTAACCTCAAAAAGAATCAAAAAGAAAAAATAACAAAACAAAAAAAAACATACAGAATTACACGGATAGCTCAAATTCGTTGGGACCGGCCTCGGTAGTTCGAGGGATCCGTAGTTTGAGGGATATCTTACAAAGATAAAGAAGAAGAAAAAAACGGGAGAGCAGGCATAGTTCGATAGAGTTTTCTGTGTTCGACCTATCTGTGTTATCCCAGAGGGAAACTTTCCTTGGCTGTACAGGACCGTAAAAACACATGCAGGTATACATTAAAAAATTTAAATCATATATATTACTCTCATTAAAATTCAATATGAAAATAAAAGGAGAAGTAAAGCTGACAAAATGTACATTTACATCAAATGCATCATTCAACCACATGCAGGAATTTAAATACTAAACCTTTGGAGTTATATACAGATACATACTCTAAGAGCAACACACATCTATGCTCATTCTGACAAAAGCCTTATGCTAGATGGTAAAAAAACTTCTTTTATATCTTTCTTTCTTTGTTTTTGGAGGCACATATCTGCCGCTGCGTTATACTATCTGTGTTATACTGTACAAGGTTAAATGTTTTCTGAAAAGTGCTTGAGTCACAAAAAAACACATTGACGTCTGCTAAAGGACATCTGACGAAGATAAGATATCTGTGTCTGTTTTATATCGGAAAAGTAAAAGAGAGCAGACCGAAGGGCTGGAACCCAAATGGCCGCTGGATCGGAAAAGTAAGTGTCTGTTATAGACATTTTTTTTTCATAACAAATCCAATGGCAATAATGTGTGTGTGTGTGTGTGTGTGTGTGTATATGTGTGTGTGTGTGTGTGTGTGTGCATGTTTGTGTGTGTGTGTGTGTGTTGTGTGTGTGTGTGCATGTGTGGGTGGGTGGGTGTGTAGGAGGGTGGGAACTGACATAAAAACCAACAAGGGTTGATCCCACACCACAATGGCTCATAAATATATATGTGAAACTTCCCCAAATCTGTCAAGCAACCTACAGCAATTTTATCCTTCTTGTATGGAAGAATCTTGGGATATTTGACAGCAACCAGTCTCACTTCAGGGCCTGTGGAAGAAAAGAAAATCAAAACCTCATTAAAAACACAAAACAAAATTACCTAGGTCCCTTTAAATATTAAGCTAAAAAAACACCCCAAAAAATCTTTAGAGACACAAATTTGAATTCAAACCACTGGATTCTTTTAAATTCTTAAGAACTGACAGTCTTAAGTTTTTAAAAAAAACAACACTTTTTTTCTGCATTTCATCAGCATCATCTAATATTATAATAACATAACTGTTGAAGTCAGGTTCTGGGGGTTTCCAATTTCCAAATAAAGCTGTTTTCAAATATCGGCATCAAGCGGCATCTTACATTGTACCTTTCTGGTGCCTGTAGTGTAGTAGAGGTTTGGTGCTCCACTGTCTCACGCGGGACACCCATGTTCAATTCCCGAAAGGAGAGAAATTGGTATCGAGTATCTCTGTGTTTCTGCTGGGACGTTGTACCACTCTCAACTCGAGTTGGCCCCACACCCCGCACACAAATATACCCCC
>NW_004797469.1:90551-102066 GCF_000002075.1 Aplysia californica | reverse complement strand
GAGAGAGAGAAAGAGTGAGAGAGAGAGAGAGGGAGAGAGGGGGGGGTAGGGAGAGAGAGAACAAAGCAGGGATAGAGAGAAAGAGAGAAAGAAAGAGAAAGAAAGAGAAAGACAGAGAGAGAGAGAAGATGGCATGAGTGATTAAAATGAGTAAAATGCTTGGTTATTCTACCAGACCCTTAATTGTGAGATAGATATAAGCTGGTTTATGGGGTTCGAGCCTCAGCTTAGTCCGATCCGAGGTTGTGTCCTGGGGAAAGGCACTTTACACAAATTTTTCCACCTGGCTCGGCCCTTTCAGGGATGGACATTAAATAATTCGGAGGTCCCGTCTCAAAAAATAACCTTACAGTGTCAAAAGGGACATTAAATGTGCATAAACTAAAACAAAATTCCCTCATCCTCTCATCCTTACCCAATCTTCTGCTCCAACTCGGCCCTGTCCTCCGTCAGTATGTGAGGATTCACCGTCAGGACGTGCCCGAGTCTGTCCGCCGGAACTCCGACATCGGCCAGGAAGCGGATGTACGGCATGATGTCGCGCTCGAAGTCGGACCTCACCAGCAGGGTCGACATTCCTTCCACCTGCACAGATTAGACAAATTTTAAGAAGTCATAATTTGAAGATCAAACAAAAACATACATTTTGAATAACATAGAGTAAATAGTCATAATTGTTCATTACTATTAGTATTGTAACAAATTAGTTTGGGCCAAAAAAAATTAGCTTATTGATTTGTCATTCATATAAAATGATTTCCATTAAAAATTAATGAGACTCTCCTCAAAAAAAAAAGTGAGGCATTATGGTGAAATCAGGCACTCGTCAAAATAATGAAATCAAAGAAACAGGCATTTTTCCCCCAGTTTGGCAAATCTTAATGAATTTTTGGGGTTTTTTGTTCATCACCTTTATGTCCATATATATGTATAAAAACACATTTAACTTCCATGTGAATTTTACTGAAAAATGTTGATTAAAGGCACAAAATATATGTAATTTTTCAGTTTTCAAGGACTCTCAAGCTATTGAAGTTACCGGTACCAAACTTTGTTGGCCATTTTCTCACTAGATTTACAACTGAAACCAGATGACCCCGCCACTTTCAATTGCAAATATCTCAATTTCTATTAAGATAGAGATGAGCATTTTTTTCATTGATAGCAAGACAAATGAACAAGCTTTCAGATGATAACAACAACTCCACATACCCAAAAATTTACAAGCACCCGATTCCACCGTGTCATGACACATACGTATATATGTACATCCTCAAGACAGTTATCTATCCAGGACAACAATTTACCTCCTCGACAATAAAGGTGGCCATCAAGGACAACTTCGACTTTACTCAGTTACCTGTTGAACCACGCTTAGGTCCACTCCGAGCTGAACCAACTTCTGCAGAGTTTCTGACCGATTCACGAACGGCACCAGGTTCATGGCTCGTCGAGACAGCTCCGGAACAGACAGATCAGCGGCAGGTCTTGAGTGCAGGTCGACAGCTGACGAGTACAAAGACATCATGATTATCTGAATGAGTAATCAACCATACATCACAGCGAGTGCGAGTTTTTAATTGCACGAATACAAGACAGAGGTCTCGAAGAAAAGATCTGTCACAGCCTTCAGAAAAAAAGAGCTTTCATCAAAAAACACATTCATTATGATTCATACTTTTAGGTCTTCTCTAATACGCTTTTTAATAAACATCTTGAGCTATGCAATCAGGACAAATTATTATTATGCATGATAAAGATGACAAGACGTCTCTCTTAAGCAGGAAATGACAAGTCAGAACTGGGCACCCACCACTATTACATCAGATTACTTTTTAAAACTTTTATTAAAATTATGTAAAGCAGGAAAGGTTTTATTGTAATGTATCTTATGCCCTTTAAAATTCTCGATTGATAAACCCAGGACCCCGTGAAATTCAGGACTGTTGACAAGTTACAATAAAAGCAACTCTGAACAGAAAAAGAAGGAGCACATCATATCACAGCACTGAACAATCATCCACAAAAGATACTAAGAGAGCTTCGAAACAACACTAATCTGATAGAAAAAGGTACGGTTAATAAATGAGCCTGAAACTAAAAACACTTTAAAATTCCAAAACATACACACGACACATTTCATGGTACTCACAGGAATCCTGTGAAGTGGTGGTTAGATCAATCGACAATCTATCATCACTATCGTCAGCGTACTCTGCCAAAGCTGAGCCTTCTGTCTCCCCAAGGTTTCCCTCGACTTGCTCGGCAGCGACAGCAACATCCAACACGTCAGCTTCTCTCCGCTTCCTCTCCAGCCCCCGCCTCGAACCTCTGCTGTAGCATCTTATTGAAAAGTCTTTTACTTGTACACGCCAACATTGAGGTTCAATATGGCCGAGTCCATTTGCTTGACGGAAACTTAAGCGACAGGATGAATCAGGAGATCTGCTTGAGTGCAGTCGCATGGATGGTGTATATTTCGTTGCAATATGACCTTGAAGAGAAGTGCCCATTGGTGCTGAGCCAGACAAAGGCAAACATTTCCTGTGTACATGGAGAGCTCTGCACATCATCTGTACTTCCAATAAAAGTTTAACCCTCTTTAGAAAGCAGCATTGGGTCTGCATCAAGTTCCTGATCACTATGACCTGCATGTGAAGAAGAAAAGGATCAGTCATCAATTTATCAATGACAGAAAAGACGGTGATTTTGTAGTTTCGTTCGTTAAAGTCAAAAGTAGGGGGGTTTCAGATTTCCCCCCAGAGCTAATAAAAATATGGAGGGGGGGCCTGAATTTTACCATAATTTGATGTTTTGCAGAGGTTGCATCCCTGTTCTTTGTGTTGCCTATTTGGTCATCAAGACTTCTGGATTTCTTCTCTGGAGGTAAACAAATGGATCGTGAACTTTAACGAACGGAACTACAAGACCACCGAAATGACTAGTACTGAATTTCGATCAGAATCACTAGGAGGCCTATCTTGGATGGAAGCTCAGATTTCCGATTTGTCTACTCAGACTACTGTCTTTTAGCAATACGAAGGTTCTAAGAAATCACAGCACGCTTAAAATAAGTTACTTCATGCCATCATGACAGAGAAGAACAGAAAGTAGGCCCTACTACCATGTCAAAGTTTTCTTCCGTCTTTCATGTATTTATTTTCTTTCGTCACTAAGCACTTGTGACAATGACATTAGGTAGCCTTACTAGAAATCTATTGCCATAACAATAGCAGACTATAGTATTATTAGCTCGGGGTCTTGAGTCAAGAGGATGAATTCTAGGATTTTTGCGATTTAAAAAAAAATTGTTATTGTAAGAGTTGTACAATGACAAGGGTGTTTTATTTGGATTGTCAGAAGTACAAGAAAAAATTGTTACCATTTTTTCAGCTTGAACGGACCCTCCGTCCCAGAGCACGGTATGAGAACGCTGCACTGAAATAAAATTCAAGTAGATCTAGAATCTAGAGTCTAGATTCTAGGACCTACATGAAATGTAACTGCGATCCTAAATTCTACTTTCGATTTTCGATTCTATTGTACTTTTCCTCGCTTGTCCTTGCTTACGTGTTTCCTCGCTTTTAAAAATTGTTTCGTTAATTATCTCCATTTGGTGTTTTTTTTCTGAACTATATTTCCACTAAGTTTACGAAATAATAATATGCTTACAATTATTCTGGCTTTGCATTTTTCCAAACTGCATTTACTCTCTAGATCTAGCTGTTTGAAAAATCTAAAGTCTTTGTTTGATGATAATCATAGAATCTACAGACCACGATCACTGCTATTCCGTACATATTTTTTTGTTAATGTGTCAATGTTGTAAATCATTGAGTTTGCCTCATCCTAAAGCGTTAACCCGTAATGACGTGATAATACGCATTGCTCAATTTGCACACAGTGTGAAGTTAGACCAAAAAGAACATGCAAATTGATATTTTCATTTGATCGACGAATGTTTCTTAGAAAACGCTAGTATTATTTATTTCATATTCTGTGTACTAGATTAAAGTTTTCAATTTAGGACTGGTTCAAAGAGAACTTTTTCCTCCTTGTGTAAAAGTAAATTTATAAGAATATAAACATATTTGGCTCTGACAGGGAGCAAAATCTGGGTTTAGCAATCGAAAGTAGCAACAGCAACAACAACAAATTGGTGATTTTCAAAATGGAGGGAGACGAGTCCTATCTTGAACTCAGCGAGTTTGTGAATATTGAATACAGCGTTGGTCTCATTAAAGCTCAGGTACTAATGCGTTAGATCTAGAAAGTATTTGTACATTGTCTGCCCTATTCAGTGTGGCACTTCACTTGTTGAAAGCCATTACGATGTCATTATTAATCTAGTCTAATATCATACATAATTTTAGCAGACCGATTATTTTGATTCATTATGAATATATGATTAAGTTGATTAAGTTCGGTTAGGGATGGAATATTTCTTCCCCACCTTAGATCTATTCCTTATTCTAAACAAGCAAGCCTTCAATAAAACTTTGATGAATAAGACCTTTGAGCAAAAATTAAATGCTAATGTACAGAAAGTGAAGTTCAACAGTTGTCACGATTCAGTTTTTTAACAGATAATTTAATAATTATAAGATTGTGCATGTTGAAAAGGAGAAATAGACCTCATCGGATTTGTCATAGGAAGATTATATGTTTCATGAATTTGGTATCTGATGATATAATCTTACAAACCGGGCAGCTCTAATGATAAAAGAGCCATTGTTTCCCATTTTGTTAAAAAAAATTTGATAGAGGTTGATTGTAGAGAAGTGGAGGGCACTTTTTGTATTTTACCTTTTACAAGAGGGCCATTACATGTTGTATGTTTTTGAATGTATCATCTTCGTCTTTTGTTAAATAAAATTTGATAGATATAAAGTGCCAAGTATTTTTTCTCACTTTTGTGTACACCGGTGACATATTTTTATCATTGTCTTTAATTTCTGTAACATTGGGTAAAATGTAACCTATGAATTTTTTAATATAGGTTTACGCATTCTAGTGGCCAGTGTAACTCAAATGTCCCTATGGTGATCTGTGGAAGTTGTGTCTTATTCTAACTTTATTCATTTTATTCCTCTGCCAATAATTTACAATGAAAGAAAAATATTTTTATATTTCAGGCTCTGGTCCGTGGTTGGCTTGTGAGGAAGCATCTACTAGAAATTCAGCAACTGTATGAGGCTATAGTGAATGACATCGATGGTGATAGCGCAATGGTCTCTTGGTCAAGTGGCCAGTTGGGTTATCCAGTGATCAGAAAATGTAAAGCAAACGTTCAGAAACCAAACACAGCGTCAGAGAGGATGGTGCAGAACCAACGACTTCAGAGGGAGAAAAGATGGCCACACAGCAGCAAAAAGTCTCTCGAGGATCACCGTTTTATTCCAACGAAAGAGACCAGTGAGACGCCAGGAGCAGCAACGATTCAGACGCGCCAGACAGACTCAAACAACGAGATACTCTCAACCTCAGAGTTTAGTCCTTGTTTAGAAACACAGTTTGGTACTGCTTCGACTCAAACAAATGAAAGAGAGACAACTGCCGAGTTTGCTTTGAGTCCTGAGAGTCGTATTGTTTCAGACAGAATTGTGATGCCTAGTCGTTTATCTTGTGTCAAATCAGACTCACACATGGTGGGGACCAGTTCGAGAATGACATCTATTGCCATACAGACTGATGATGTCTCTTTTCCAGGACGACACAATTCCGATATAGTCTCCTCAAAATGTCAGAACCCGACTCATCACTACGCACAGTCTGAGGATGCTGTCAAACTGGCAGATGACGACTCTATTTTTACTCACCAGCAAAATCGTTCTCCATCACTCATAACAAACACTCATGATGCCGTCGAAATTTCAATTGGCACCGGTCACACTGAAGAGCCACAGAGAGTGACTCCAGAGGTGTCTGAACAAAGGGAAGATGAGAACAAGGATGAATATGATCTCAACAAAGTTGTGTCACAAACTGAATATTCATCGCCAAAAGAAGACAAGACTGTGCCTGGTTCACCTGTGTCTGCTGGAGGTTAGGAAAGTTTTCTTTCTTTATGTTGTCTGCAATGCCTAAAAGATCACGATCAGTTCCTCATGCATACATCGTGCATGTAGGAGACAAGCATTGACCCTACCTGTCTAGGCCAACCCAGGCTGAGAGGGACAAGAGGGATACAACGTCCCAGGACAAATGACAGAGATACTTGATAAAAATCCACCCCATACAGTTGTTCTTGGCACGGGGGAGGGGTGGGGGGTTAGTTGTGTTTTTTCTGTATCCTATTTTAATGGCTGCCAGATATTAGTTACATCTACAACTTAAAATGAGTCAGGAATTGTGATGATGAAAGAACCATTACTGATGAGGGTAATATTGTTTTGTTGGGGGGGGGGGGGGTTGCCTTTTCCACCTACTATCATTGGATGTTCTTTTAGCTTGGTTGGTAGCCTATCATGCCGAACTACTGAGTGGATGGCCATGGTTCGAATCTTAAACTGAACGTCCTTGAATTCTGGTTCATTTTGTGGGGTTTTCAAGGCTCTCACTCTCAACCCATTTGGTTTGGTTCTATGGGAGGCAGATGTTAAATTCGGAGGTCCTACCTCTTGAATAACCGAACCTAATAATAGTGTTAACATGAGCGTTGACCCTTACGCTTACTACCTTACTTACACATATCATTTCTTATACCAAGAATAATTATTATGTGAATCTTCAGAAACGCCTCATATCCAATTTTGGGGCGTTGAACCCACTCACTTGCTTACTAACTTCCTTACACCTACCATTTCTCGTACATTATATTTATGTGAATCCTCAGAAACATCCCATATCTAGTTATGGAGCGTTAACCCATTCACTTACTACCTTACTTACACCTATTAGTAGTTCTCATTACATATTAAATATTTATTATTATGTTAGTAAATCTTCAAAAACGTCACATGTCTAGTTTTGGGGCGTTGAACCGACACACTTGCTTACTAACTTCCTTACACCTACCATTTCTCACATATTTATGTGAATCTTCAGAAACATCCCATAATTTACCCGAGGACACAGCGGAGCTGGAGCAGCTCCAGAAGACGACGGCCATGGAGCTACTGTGGGTGCAACAAGCCATCATCAGCCGCAAACATGTAAGCTCATGGTGATACAGTGCAGCCTCTCTTTAACGACGTCATCGGGTCCAAGACTAGAGTTGTCGTTATAGAGAGGCAACGAAAAATCACTATTGATAATAATATATATATATATATATATATATGAAGAAAAAATCGGGACCTGGGCACCAGGTCTCTATACATACAGAGGATGTCGTCGCCTCGAAGGTCGATATAGAGAGGCTGCACTGTGTGTGTGTATATATATATATATATATATATATATATATATATATATATATATATATATATATATATATATATATAATTATATATATATATATATCACGAGTGTTAACGTTAAACAGCCTTTTATGAGGGGGGGGGGGCTATAGCCGAGGGCTATTTCACTGATTTGTGGACCAGATTTCACCACATTTCACACATACATAACAAGCACAGTGTGGACTGAGCTATACAATTTTGGGGGGAAAGTTTTGTTGCCATGGAGACGGTGACCATATTGGATTTTGTTGACGGGTCTTGTAATATAGTCAATAACTCACTTATTTTCAATGGAAACTGGTTGTTATTTTGCATGTATGTTACGAAACAATAACTGTACTGAATCGTCTGTTGAATATTTCCTAAATAAATTAGCAGCTTTTTTATGATATTTTTTTTCCTTGAGGTAGTATTCAGGGCTGCGAAAAATGAGTGCAAGTTCTCTCTCCCAACACCACCAACAAAAATCTATTCCATAATTGTAAATTCAACAGACACTTTTACTTTTACAGTGTTACATCTTTTCATTCTTTGAACATGTCATTAAGATTGGATTTAAGGGGTTCTTGCAATGAAATAGTTGTCAAAGAGTCAGAGAGGCTGAAGAAGCCAAAAATGCCCACATTTCAAAATCGACAATTTTGACCCAAATCGGAACTTTCAGCTGCCACTCTCCCCCCCACCCCCACCTCCTTTAATAAAAATCTACTGTAGTGTTTGCTTATTCTGCCTTTGGGACAAGAGGATCGGGCCAGTGGCATGAGAAAGATTTTCAGGCTGGTGCACATTTGTTAAACTTTGCTTTGGATTTGCTTCACAACAAAACCAACTTTGCCAAGTCTGTGCCGTCTGTGCCGTGTATGTGCCACTGCAAAAGCAAAGAGGGGCAGTGTGCGGGCAAACGTGCTATAGAACATGGCTATGGGTTAGATCTATAGAAATGCCACAAGTATTTTTATTATTATTATTTATTGTTATTATTAGTATTATTTTTTATTAATCATTATTTATCATTATTATTATTATTATTATTATTTATTATTATTTTATTGTTGTTATTATGATTTATCATTATTATTATTATTATTATTCATTATTATTTTATTGTTATTATTATGATTTATCATTATTATTATTATTATTATTATTCATTATTATTTTATTGTTATTATTATGATTTATCATTATTATTTTAATGCTGCTGTTGTAATAATGTCATGTAGAATTGAATGGGAATGGCAAAGATGTGCACCGGAGAGTAAAATTTGGACTTGCAAGGTTTTCTTCCAACCAAATGTGTATGAAAAGTAAAAAGATCACCTGATCCTATGTGAAGAATTTGTCTTATACTTATTGCATTTTAATTTCTGCACTCTCTTTCTCTTTTCAGTACCTGAAACTGAGACAGCAGATTCAGTGAGCAAGACCTGATGTGCCTGCAGATTGTGTTAAGATATTTAATGTGATATATGTATTGGGTATCTATACGGTACCGACTGCTCAGTTTAAGATTCCGTTATGCTTCACTTTTCAAAATGGCGCAGTGAGGAATCTTGCACTAAACAGTCGATATGTGAGGCATTGTGATGAAATTAGACGCTCGTAATAATAAATAATAAATTTTTTCTATGTTCATCAACTTTTATCCATTTAAAAACACATTTCTGGGTAGATTTTACTTTTAGTAAAAAAGCGTTGATCAAAGGCACACAAAAATGTGTATGTATGTGCGAAAGTTTCCAAGGATATTCAAGCTTTGAAAGTTACCAAACTTTGGCAGCATTTTTTCGCCAATTTTACCTCTGACACCAGGCCAACCCAACCTCCTTCAATCACAAATATCTCGACTTATATTCATCATATTCTTGAAAGATGGGTTGTTGGGTGTTTTTTTAGTGAAAACCAAGACAGATGGACACAAGGATATATACTAATAACGCCATGCCCAAAAACTGACGAGTGCCTGATTCCACACATGAAGATTTATGCGACTTTGTGTGACAGCTTGATTTTGTAAAAATACTTAATCATGATCAGATGTGGTCATATTATAATTTTTGATAGAATAAACCATTAAAATTGCCTGCACTTTAAAGTTAATGTTTGAATTAGTCATGTGCCTTTTTGCATTACCTGCCTGTACTGTTTGGGGGGGAGGGGGGGGGAGTTGGGTTGTTTTTTTTACATTAAGCATTTGGATATAATGTTCTATTATAAATATGCCAGTATTGGTGGCATACTCAAATAAATTGATCCGAGTGTTGCCTCCCTCTGAACTCTACATTGTTTGTTTTGTTTTGTTAATAATGTTAATGAGAGTTGGAAGGTGGGTGGTTGGCAGGTGCTGTGGGGTGGTTTGCAAGTGCTACAAAACTCTTACTAAAACTGAAAACATTGCACAAAATACAAGAGGCTAAGGGCACTCATGTCTTGATACTTCTGGAGATGTTTTATAGACCAGCCCCCCATATAGTGTGAAGTGTGTCGGTTTTACGCCCCTAGGCCCTATCAACACTGTAACTACAAGATGTATTAGGTTATTTTATAAGGTGGGACCTCCGCATTTAACATTTTAACATCCGTTTTGATAGGACCAAGCCAAAATGGGTTTGAAAGCTTTTGGTTTTTTAAAATCTTTTAGTTAGGTTTTAAGGCGCTCGCAACTGCATTCAAGGTCATATGAGCACCAAGGGATGGATGTCAACAGAGAAGTCCTAATGGGGAATCAGCCTTACTCTGCTCACTTCTCTAGCCTCAGCAACACAAAGTCTGCTTCGACTATCAAGGCTTCCCGGAAATAGTAATAGTAGTTCACAAGAAAGTGACAAACATGCATAAGAAGTAGAGGAAAAATAACAATAGTAAGGATGAGGAAAGAAAAAGCAGCAGTTCCCCCTTTTTTATTCCGGCACAGTATGAGCCTGACATTGATAAATCAGCCCATTTACAATTCTACTGTGCATAAGACCATGTTAATACCCCCCCCCCCCCCTTTTGGGAATGGCCTACAGACAACTTCAGTCAGTAGCACTGCCCTGGTGGGCTTTCGTGGTCTAGAGGTTATAATAAATAAATAAATAAAAAGAAATAAATTACACTTTTATTGATCCCTGAAGGGCAATTTGGTTTACAACGACAAACATACATACATGTACATACTACATACATACATCAATACATAATAATTGTGAATACATATATTATACGTAAATACATGCACAAATATGTCATAAATAAAATACACATACATAATTTATACAAATATTACACCAGTACAGAACCATTTACAACCATGCCATTGCCGGTCGCCACTGTGCAGCGCCCTGTATTTTGAGCTAGGGTTGTCGTGTCTTGCCCAAGGACATACCTCAGTAACCACCCCTGTGATCCCTGTGTCACCGACACACACACACACACACACACACACACACACACACACCAGTGACCACCCGTTTAAACCTAGTGTCACCGACACTAATTGCCTGACATAACTTGAGTCTGACCACACTGCTCACTTAACCACTGGAGTCCCTTTCAAAGATCCAAGGTTTGAAACCTGACAGTGATGGAATACCTGTAGTTTCTTCTTTAAAATTTTCTCGTTTCATTTCCTTTCCTGTTCTCTAACAATGCTCTGCATGTCGTCTGCTTTTGTCCCCCCCCTATCTCCGCCCTACCCCCTCCTCTGGGCTCCTGACTCTTTCTGTATCGTTTCTACTGCTACCCCTTGGCTCCTTCTTACTAATCTTACTACTGTCTTTCAACCACATTCCTGATCTTTGTATTCTTAGGGAGTCTAGGTGTGTTTGTGTGTGTGAGAGAGAGAGAGAGAGTGAGAATGTGTGTGTGTGTGTGTGCAGTGTGTGTGTGTATGTGTGTGTTTGTGCCAAACGCATTCCCAAATCAATGTACACTATAGCCTATGGGTCTTTAATTTTAATCTTTGATTTCATTTCGCATTTGGACGTGCGTGAGCCAACAAAAATAAAACCTGGCCGAACCAAAACACGCGCACGTATAATTATATCTAGCTCCATCAATTATGTCAAAAATGCCCTACCATCAGCCACAGTTGGGAAACACGTACACCTTAATGATTGGGCTTCTTGGGG
>NW_004797469.1:76281-90373 GCF_000002075.1 Aplysia californica | reverse complement strand
GATTGCCATTTGGGAAATACCGGTACAGTAAAGGATTCGAAAACACAGGATTTTGTACCGTCACTTTATTTCACCCATGTAGATCTACTGTAACCTCCTTGATCGTCTAGGCCTATAGCCTTATAATAATATTATACTAGATCTACGTCCATTTCACTAACTCATCAACTTTTCTTTTTTCCCCTCCCATCAGTGCAGTCCATCAGCGACGACAAAACCTAGATTACGAAGATTTGCGTCACTGATTCGTCGCGTGACTCGCCCGTTCGCGCCAGTCGGGATCGACCTCTTTAAGTTAACCGATCCGATATATTTTGATATCGATACTATAATATCCGCCTAGGCCTTTTCAAAGATTTTAAAATCATCATTTGTATCTTTTATGAAAGTGAAGGGGCATTTTAACAGCATCTTCATTTTATATATGTTTGAACAGAAAAGATTTCTCTTTAACTCTAAGCAAGTTTGTCCAATTAACTGTTTTATAAAGTTAAAGGTGAATTATTGTTTAACATAATGTTAATTTACTGTGCTCTGGAAAGGCGGTCTTTTGAATTAATTTTTTTTAGCCACTTACTTAGTTTCTTGGTTGGAGACTAGGTATCATTGCAGGCGGTACAATGCCACATATTCTGCTCCTCCCTGCTCTCCAGGATCCTCGAAACGGTTGGCTTTCTAAATCTTCCAGTCATCAGCTGATTGGAAAGTCTTTTTGATTAAGAAACTGGCAAGAAACTAGATGGGAACCATCTCATAAAGACAATGTAATGCAGATCTAAGTGTCTGTTTTTACGATTTTTTTGTTAAGAAATTTTATAAAATAAAAATCTTCTTTGGCACTTTGTGTCATTTCATATAAACCTCATCCCTTTCACATATAGGCCTAACACTTTGAAGATCTATGCAGTTAAGTCAAGGAGCTTAAAACTTCCTTGAGTTAAGTTATTACACCGTCTTCAGGAAATAGCCTAGTCGTGACGAGTATTCATAATCGATTCTCTTGCAACAATTGTTTATCAGATTGTTAAAAAACTCGGACCGGAGATTTAAAAAACTAGGCGTACACACAGTACACAGCGTACAAGAAATTACTCTAGATCTAGCGGACTAGCGTAGCATTGCGTTGATCAGTTGCTCAACGACTTTTTGGTTGATCAGTTTGACATGAAAATGGAATGGAACCCAGTTCATCAAAATAAGGTACCTGTTGATAACATGAGCTTTGGTTGACTATTCCAGTGTGTGACAGTATGCAAATGGACATAAATGTGGATTCAGAGGAGTGGGAAACTAGACTACGGACTGCAGCCTACTCAACTGTACATGGTCTTGGTTTCTATTGACTCTATTTCTCATACTGAGGCCTAGATCTATAGAATCTAGTTAGTTTATTAACCCCACTGTCCTCATGCCCACAGTGACAATATCAATTCCTAGAACCTAATATGCCCGCACACAGATGCACTGTTTCAGGGGTCAAACTGCTGTACTGTTTGCTGCAGATCACACATAATCATAAAGTGCCTCTGAAACTGTCGCAAATCAATTATTTTCAAGACAATTTCAAATCTAACTGTAAAATATCAAATTATGGGTAAAAACAGCCCCCCTGTAACCCCCCAGATTTTCTTTTACTCCAGTGGCAGTGGGGCAGGCCCCTTTGGAACCCCCCGATTTGTCCAAACAAAGCATGTCTATCTCGGTTAAAAACAATCAAATATTTCAAAAGGTAGCGTCAATTGCCACAGAGTGAAGCGGTGTCAAGTCTGGAAACAACACTATCTTTAGCATTATAATGTGTGTCTAATGGGTCAATTTGTTCTCAACTAATTTCATTGGACGAGCATCTAGTCTAGAGCTACGGTACCAACTTGGCGTGTTTTCAATGAGACGTAGGCCTCGATCTAGGCTAGCCTTAGCCTACACTTTGGTGTAGAACCAACACAGGCAATTCTAGAAGTAGAAGGTCACAAACGCATACAAACTCAAGCAGAAATTCACGTTATATCAGGGAACATAAATCGGGGGACGGGGATCAGGAAAAGACACACACACACACACACACACACAGAGGGACAGAGAGGCGAACGGCCGCACAACATCGAGCACTCGAGCACAATAAGCTAGATCTACCCACCAACGCAAAAGAGCTCCAATTTACTCGGTGGTAATTGACAAAAAGTCAATTTTTGTCAATTGTCACCGCGTCACTCGGTGGCAATTGACACTACCATTTCAAAAACTATTAATTTGCGACGGATATGAAGTTGATATTTGTGTTCAGCGCATCAATATTTAGTAGAAAATAGACAACTGGTAGCTGAGTGTGAAACGGGAGGGAAAGTAAAAAAATACCTAAGTATGTAAACAAATATAAGGCTCATAAGTGTGCTTCGATTATTTATTATAATGTTGAGGGATACACTGTTGTAATTCTTGCCGCCTCTATATTGCAGTACATTACTCTACTCAACTGTACATGACATCTGACATGGTAGTCGTAGCATCAGAATAGTGATCCGAAGTGATGATAACATCAATCAAGTGGCGAAGGCTGTGGGGGCAGTCTTCTCAGACACAAAACACAATAGAATTATGAAGGAGAGCTCAGTAAGTAGTAAGTAGTTTAGATAGAGTAAATCTTTTTAACCACCTCACATCTGATTTTCTGCGGTGGGTTGCATCATTGACTATTGAGCTTCTTGTTCTTAGAATAAAAGCTCGCCCCAATGTCTATGTCTTGATTGTGTTACAAGTGAAGTGAAACACCTCTGTGAAACGCTTGCTTAAAACATAGTGACTGATTTCTTTCCTATTCTTGACTTTGGTCTGCAGGTCTGGCATTGAGAAAACACCGAAGTGAAAGTAGGAGATATTCCTTCTCATTCTCATTTCTGCTCAGTTGTGACCACCACAACTGATTGCGAGAATCATGGAAGGCGCCGGTTTTGCCCCACTCCGGCCATCGGAGGGACTGCGAAATGTTTCCGGTGGGGGCGACGAGATGTCCGAAGCACTGGACAACTTTTCTATTTTTCGAAGGTTTTGTCAACAAAGTCCTTCGAAAGTAATTGGAAGTGTTCCTGGACAGGCGCAAGGTTCTGGAGACTCGAAAGCAGAGACCAAGTTCAGTCCCTGGGGGGGAGGGACAGCGTCGGCGGACGCTACTTTTTACCAAGACTACCTGATGAGCTTGTTTCAGAGTCCAAGACAAGCACCCCTGTCACAGTTGAGAGCCACAGGAGGGAGCAATATGGCTCATCCTACCTTGGGTCAGACAGACCAAGCACCCGTGCCACAGTTACGGGCTACGAGAGGGAGCTACATGGAGCACCTTACCACAGGACCAGCACCCCTGCCTCAGTTTGGAGACACAGGAGAGAGGTACGTGGAGCACCCTACCTTTGGACAAGCACCCCTGCAACAGTTAGGAGATACTGAAGGGTGTTACGTGGAGCACCCAACCATGGCTCAGACAGAACAAGCACCTATGCCTCAGTTACGAGATGCTGTGTGGAGCTACACGGAGCATCCTACCATGGGACAAGCACTCGTGCCACAGTTCGGAGACACGGGAGGGAGCTACATGGCACATGCTACCAATGGTCCGACAGGACAAGCGCCCTTACCCCAGTTCAGTAATGCTGGGGAGAGTCGGGGAGTGTTTCCCTCATCCGCACCGCAGAACAGCGGAATGGGTTTCTCTTCGCGATCTGGACAGACGGGCCCTCCCTACCTATCTCAGCTCCATGGGCCGACATTTGATGTCTCCACCCCATACCCATGGACATCGTGTGCAGTCACGCATGATCCCAACTATTGTTGGTCGGACAGAGGTCAAAGGCCTCCACAAAATTCCGGACAGGTCCCTGTAGACCTTGGGAGAGTTGTTCTGTTTCCCGGACCGAAACTGTTCTGCCTTCGGTACTTTAGGAAGACGCCCTTGGGTATGTCATTGCCATGTAGCCTGCAAGAGGCAAGCCACTATGGACTGTACCCGCTGCCCTTTGAGATCTCGATGTGGGATTCGGCTGGATCAGAGCTGGATATGCTCTGTACCGTGCCCAGTGCCCCGCACTCGTGGGCTCAGGGCATTGCCAATGGGCAGATCCCGTCCATAAACAGCTCACAAGTTACGGTCACTGAACACTTGCAGGATAATAGTCACGACGCGCTGTATTGGGATCCCGCTGGGTTGTACGGAGGTCCTGTCTGGAGCAGCGGGCAGGCTGGTCCCACTCGTGCCGCTGGAGAGTCACAGAACTCAACGACGAACACAGGACCGTGGTTGCAGCCACTGCACCGCCTGGCAGAACCACCACAACAGCAACGACAACACCAACAGCAACATGATTCTAGTAATCTGTTTTGTGGAGCCGTGCCACAGCAACACAATCCTAGTACCTGGTACCATGGGGCTGTGCCACAGCAAGATTTTACTGAGCCTGTCTTCTTGTCCTCCGACCCTGCTTGTTGCCGCGATGGTCATGCAACCGTTGCTTTTGGGTCAGTACCAGAAGACGCTGTGGCATCAGTTCCTGTTGCGGCATCAGTTCTGGAACATGTCGGAGAGACGGCGGGACTGTGGCAGGGGGGTGGTGACTACGACCCAGCGGGACCGCCTTTCCAGGACCTGCACGCTTCTGGAGCTGTGGGAGGTGGTGGGTACGATGACGGGGAGTCGTTTGAACCTGTGTCTCCCGGTGATTCCTGGACCGACGACTGGTTCAAGCCCAGTTCCACTCACACACACGTGGACACCTCCTCTCGCTCACACGCGGACACCTCCACTCACACACACGTGGACACCTCCTCTCAGGGAAACAGAAGCTGCAGGAGAAGCCTCAACTTTGAGGATATTGACCTCCCGCTCGACTTGACCACTCAGCGTGCCGCGCGGAGCTCCTCCGAGACAGGACTTGACCTATCTGCAAGTTTTGTCGACACTGAAAGTCTGTCCCCTTCCTGGGAACTTATTTCCTCATCAGAAGAGGAAGAGTTACAACTTGGTATCAAAAACTTGCAGGTAGGGTCTCCGAGAAAAGGCTTTAAAAAAGCTGTCTCCAAGACCAAACTGTCTGAGTCTGACAGTGAAAGCAACGCTGGAAGTCCAGAAACTTCGGAGCCTGCGGAAGTCTCTTCAGAGGAGAATGGTGAGCCTCTTGCTAAAGCAGAGATGGGAAAGTCTCCTTTAGAGGCAGTGGAGACTTCCTTTGCGGGGAATGAACCTTGTCCCATGGCGGAGCGTGGAAGAGAAACATCTTTCGAGGCTTCGGAAGAGTCGTTCGAGTACAATTCCTCTCGGAAAACGGAAGAGGAAGAATCGTCTGTCGAGGGAGCAAAGGCTTCTTGTGAGGAGAACGACGAGTCTTTGCTGAAGTGGGACCAGGACAAGAGCAGGGATGTGACAAGCCCTACAGATGCAGATGTTTCCGGTAACTTTTGGTTTGTTTTGTGTGATGTTTGCTGAGCACTGTGTTGTGTGGGATGGGTTGGGTTTTCTCATGATTGAAAAGGTTGACGGACTTTTAGATGGGTTGGGTTTTCTCATGATTGAAAAGGTTGACGGACTTTTAGATGGGTGGGTTTTCAAGCGATTTAAAAATTTTGTTTTTTGAAGTTGCGAGATGTGCATTCTCAAGATTTTTTGGTTAAAAACAAACCCCCCCCCCCAAAAAAATTCCTTTTTTTAAACTTGTGTTTCTTATCATTTATCAGTGGGTGATTGTGATTTTGTGTAATTGAGCAAATTATGTTTACGTTAAAACCCTGACTTTTTATTATTTTTTGTTTTGTTTTTTTGTTTCAGTGCTAGTCAAGAGGAGAATGTTTCCCAACTGACGATACGATGCACTCTTTTTTGTGCTAGTCAAGAGGAGAATGTTTCCCAACTGACGATACGATGCACTCTTTTTTGTGCTAGTCAAGAGGAGAATGTTTCCCAACTGACGATACGATGCACTCTTTTTTGTGCTAGTCAAGAGGAGAATGTTTCCCAACTGACGATACGATGCACTCTTTTTTGTGCTAGTCAAGAGGAGAATGTTTCCCAACTGACGATACGATGCACTCTTTTTTGTGCTAGTCAAGAGGAGAATGTTTCCCAACTGACGATACGATGCACTCTTTTTTGTGCTAGTCAAGAGGAGAATGTTTCCCAACTGACGATACGATGCACTCTTGCTTCCTGATGGCTAAACCTGTTATTTGCCTCAAACTTTTTACTGAAGTTAGGAAATAATTTTTTCAACAATGTGGTGTATTTGTTCCTGGAAATATGTACACGTTACCATTTTATAAAAGGGAAAAAAATTCACGGTGCGTCACGATTTATTGTTTGACTCACTTCTCACTTCCCCCCCCCCCCCCCCATCTTTTACGTAGGCTGGAGCCAGACGAGTGCGACAAGACTCAGGCTACCGTCCATATCGCCGAGGAACAGGAGGTCGCTGTTTGGGGACTCATCTCGCGACCACCGCGAGTCGGAGGAGAGTGAGGAGGAGGAGGGGTCAAGGCCAGGCCGGCGCTCTCTGGCTTCCCGAGGAACTCAGGTCCGTAGGACTGACTGTCACAGAAAGTGGATCGTATGAGCGTGTGTATGAGTATGAGATGCAGTTTTTCCTTTTTTTCCCCTGCTGTTATTTCCATTATTTTCACAAGTAGTGTGGCATAGTTGTTTGTTGAAATAAAATATTCTAGGCATTTCACTACCTCAGAATTACAACGTTCTATCTGACATTTTTGGCCGTTTGGAATTACGACTGTTTGCATGCTTCTTTTTCGTGTCCAGCCGATGTTCCTTGCAGACGCATCAGAGGCGTTTGGCTCCCCAAGGTCAATGCAAAGAGTGCCCACCCTCGAAGAAATACTGTTTAACACCAGCGCTTTGAGCTGCATTGGACTAATTGATACAACTCGCAATGGACTGGTCAGTGCCATTTTTGTTTTGTTTTTTGTTTGTTTGTTTGGGTTTGTATTTGGGGGGGGGGGGTTCCCTCACTGATTGTTTCATATACATTCTGCTGTTAGCTGACAAATCACCTATTGTCTTTTTATGCGCTGAATTAAACAATTTTTTTGCTAAAACGAAAGCTTGATCGGTTACCCTACATGTGTTAAAAAATAAACTCAGTGAAAATGTGACTAGTTTTTAAAAAATAAATTAGAATTCAAATTTCGGCAGAACACCATTGTTTTTTTGTGTGCTTCTTTTAGGGGATTTATTTGGAGGGGGGGGGGGTGGTGTTGTTTATTTCTGATTAAAACTGTATGCTCCTTGCCATACTGACAGGCTGAAAGGCTCAAAGTGGGCGGCTGGTGGGTGTTCTGGTGTAGTTTGCTCATTCTTTCCTTTCAAACATCTATCATCCTTATCTCTCTCTCCTCCGTCTTTCCTTTGTACGTTATAGTCTAGCGAAACCTCTAATTTCTAATCTTCGGCTTTTATACGACTCACATATTTGTGTTGCAAGTGCAGTAAAACACGTATGACACTTAATCATATGATGATGCATGCTCTTTTTGGATTTAAATTTATGATTTTTTTCCTTCTACCCATCCTTCCTTCCAGATCATTTCCGTCAACTGCATGTTCCAGCGATTCATTGGGACACACGAGAAGCTTCTGGACCAGAAGCTGTCCCGCTTTGTTAAACTGGCAGATCCGAAGAAGGCGAAGAAATTCCCTCCGAAACAGTTGGCATTTCCGGACGGGGTGCCAGCCAACCTCCCCAGGAGACAGGTACGTTGTATGGGTGGACCTCCGAGATTTTCGCCCTTTTTCCGAGAAGGGTAGGTGTAAATCTTTCCTACCAGAAGATCAGGGGTGTGGCTGAAAGACAGTAGTAAGAAGGAGCCAAGGAGTAGCAGTGGAAAGGCTGCAGAAAGAGTCAGGAGCCCAGTGGAGGGGCCAAAGGAGGTGAAGGGGTGTGGGCAGAAAGTGAAGACGAAAGCAGATGACAGAACTTTGCTAGAGAGCAGGAAAGGAGGGGAAAAGAGATCATTTTAGAAAAGAACAATTTCCATCGCTGCCCGGATGCGAATCTGGGACCTTTGAATGAGAGGCGAAAACCTTAACCTCTGGGCCACAAGAGCCACCGATAGATGTTTGATAATGATAGGAAAGAAGGAGCAAACCACCCACATCAACACCTTAACCCTTTCTATACGTCCTGGGGGTCATTTTGTACCCCTTTGTACCCCCAGGGTTGTATTCTTCATATTTTAGAATACTTCTAGTAAGAAGATCTCTTTGAAACTTTCAGTATAATTTCTCAAAAAATCATTTTGACAGACTGCTATGCAAAGCGTACAGATCGGATTGACTAACGAGTAAATTTCCTCTTTGGAAAGTGGGGCAGAGTTCCCCACGTCGTATGGATACGATAGTAAAACACGATGTACGGATAGGGTTGAACTGACACCAAATACCAAAAACAAAACGATTTCGGATTGTTCTTTTCCATCCAGGTATATTGCCGGGACGGAAGTGGCCAGGAGCAAGAGATGAGCCTGTGGATGTCGCGGTTTTTGGGGAACGCCAGGCTGACGGCCGTGGTGATGGAGCCCACGTACGGGCTGCTAGACCCTCCTGAAGGATTGTCTGGCGAAGGATTGTCTAGCCCCGAAGGATTGTCCAGCCCCCCAGGGCCGTCTGCTGAAGGATTGTCAAACCCTGCTGAAGGATTGTCCAGTCCCTCAAGACCGATTGTTGAAGGATTGCCCAGCCCTGCAAGGTCATCTGCCGAAGGATTGCCCAGCCCTACAGGGTCGTCTGCTGAGGAGGAGGGGGAATCAAAGGTGAGTCGGATTTCTGGTTTAAAAAATACGGCACGGCCTCAGCAATACGTTTGTACAATTTTAGATTCACGTAAATTCCACATCTCCTTGCTTTTATGTAAATTGCTTTAAAAGGATTGGGTTTTTATTGTTGTTGTTTTGTTTTTTTTGTGGGGGGGGGGGGGGTGGTCTCCTGTCTCAGCTCTCAAACAGTGGATGGTTGGTGGGTACTCTGAAACATCTATCGTCCTTGTCTCTCCTTTTTTAAAATATATTTTGTTACTCACTTGTAACACCTCTAATCTTAGGCCCTCTATATGATCTTATCGTGTTGCAAGTGCTGTAAAACTCTTATGAAATAAAAAAAAACACCAAAAAACCAAAAGACTGGTGGTAATGGTAAGGTTTTCAGACAATAACATGCCATTCTGCCTTTGAAATGATTCCTATTGACTAAGTGAATGATCATCTGATCAACATTCCTAGATTTCACTGACCATTTTCGTCTACTTTGTAAACACCAGGCTTCAGCCGCTGAGAAATGGACGGAGACTGAACCTGAGGCTCATGGGAGTGAGTTGCCCGTGGGCGAAGGTGAGAAAAGCTTTAGATTTTATAAATTGACTGTTCAGTATAAAGGCTCTCGTCATATTTCATAATATTTCACTTTTCAAAATGGCGTATTATATGTGTCACGAAAAAAATATCCATCTATGTTGAATAGAAGTCGAGATTTGTGCGAATGAAGAAGGTGGGGGTCACCTGGTTTCAGAGGTAAAAATAGTGAGAAAATGGCCGTCAAAGATGACTTATTATTTCCTTGGCTCGAGAGTCAGTAAAAACTGAAAATGTACAATTTTTGTGCCTGTAATCAACGTTTTTCAGTAAAATCCACACTGAAATGTGTTCTTTAATGCGCATGAGAGGTGTTGAGCCAAAAAACCAAAATTGAAAATTGGATAAAAATTCACCAACCTGCTGAAAAATGCAAGTTTCTTCACTTTCACTATTTTGACGAGCGCCTGATTTCACCACACTATCTCACACATTGTACGGTAGCTACAGGATTCTAAACAGTAAACTCTGAAAAAATGCCGTTTTTGTTGGATTTTTTTAACCCGAATTCTGACTGGCATCACACAACACATCCTATAAATAACTTTCTGCCCAATTAACGTTAATTGTCAAAAAAGTGTTTTTTTATTTTAAAAGTGTCTTTTTTGTTATTCTGAACAATGTTTACTCGAACACATTGTAACACATTTTATTCATGGGGCCAACCCCCCCCCCCCCAACCCACATTTCAGCCGGCCCCGCGATGCCGCGCGCCCCAGCTACCCAGAGACCCGGCGACCACTACACCTTCGAGAGTCTCCTCATCCTGGACGAATACGGCGAGGTTATGTTTCACGACCCTGCCTTCTGGTGCCGCACTTTTGGTCTGGCTCGGGTATGTGCACCAATCAAACCCTCATTTTAAAAAATTAGTTTTTCTCTCCTCTCTTCTGGGTGGGCGGTGTTGCTGACTGAAGTTGTCTTCACGCCATTCACAAAGGGGGGATATTAACATGTTCCTATGCACAGTAGAATTGTAAATGGGCTGATTCATCAATTTCATGCTCATACTGTGCCGGAACAGCATAGGGGAAACTGCTGCTCTTTCTTTGCTCATCCTTACCATCATCATTTTTCCTCTACTTCTTTTGTATGTTTGTCACTCTCTTGTGACCCGCTATTTCCGGGGTGCCTTGATAGTCAAAGCAGACTTTGTGCTGTTGAAGCTAGACAGGTGAACAGAGTAAGTCTGATTCCCCGTTTGGACTTCTCTGTTGACATCCACCCTTTAGCGCTCATTTGACCTTATGCAGTTGCGAGTTCCGTAAAAACTCTACTAAAACCATTTTAAAAAGACGACTACTGATTAGTAGAAAAAAGTGTGTATGATAGTGTTCAATAGTGTATTACGTGCATATTTAGTAAGACAAATAACTGTTACAGATAGAGATTTGAAGATTGTAGATGTAAGTCATTGATCTGAGAGCCACGATGATTTTTAGAAATAATGGTGGTGATGAGGGATGATATGGGATTGTGTTTAAGTGATGTTAGGGTTGGTCCTCTATACGGGACATTTTGTATGTATTTTTTATATTTGTTCTTTTTTTCTCGGGGTATTTTCAGCTGCCTACTTCTATATCAATGGGAGTTTTTTTTGGTTTTTTTTTTACTATATGTTCTTTTTTTCTCAGGATATCCATAGCTGCCTACTTCTATATGAATGGGACATTTTGTATTTATTTTTATTACTATGTTCTTTTTGTCTCTATGGTCTTTTTGTCTCGGGATATTTACAGCTGCCTAACTATATATGGGATGTTTCATATTCATTTTTACTTTATGTGAAGAGTGCAGATGAAATGAGTTACTTCTCGGATTCAAGCCCTACGGAAGTCGCTACATCACGCTTATAGGTGAAGTTTTCACAATATATAAGTATGAAGTAATAAAAGGCAAGTTCTACTTAAAGAAAATGACATCAATGGAAAATCTACAAATTTGACCCTAGTGTCGATTTTTGGCCTGTATCTCCATTTGTGGATTGCGAGAAGTAACTCATTTTGTCAGCATGTCTATGTTCTTTTTGTCTCTGGATATTTACAGATTCCTACATATCTTTATGGGACTTTTTGTATTTATTTTAATATCTGTTCTTTTTGTCTGGGGATATTTACAGCTGCCCTCTTCTCTATGGGACATTTTGGAGGAGACTTCGTGGTCGTACCTGAAAGACGCGCGTGAGCAGAGGCCATGCTTGTGTACGTCTCACACGCACACGGAGGCGGCCTTGAAGAAGGTTCAAGAGCTGCGCTTGGGTCATCTCCCGGCGTGCAGGAAGCTGAGACAGTCGACACAGTCACGAGGTACGACAGGCGTAGCTGCCAGCCAGTGGCAGGGGGAGTGGGGTTGTTGGTTGTTGGTTTAGCAGGGTTCCTGCAGCCTCCTTTAATTCAAGGAGTCCTTGAAAACTCCTTGAATTTGCATTCAAGTACAAATCTGGACTAATCTCCTTAAAAAAAAACTTCTTGAATTTTAATTCAAGGCCCTTTAAATTGTTTATATATTTGCATTCAAGGAACAATCTCCTTGAAAACTCCTTGAATTTCGCTGGATCGGACGTGAGCAAAATTTTTTTGGGACCATCGAAACTACAATTCCTTTTGGACAAGTGTAGGCCTATCGGAAATAGGCTTTTGGGATGTGATTAGGCTGTCGAAAACGGCATGAATTTCTTGACCAAATCTCCTTCAACTTTTAAAATTCCTCTTTGAAACCACCTTGAAATCTCAGTGAATTTGGTGGGGAGTTCATGGCAGGAACCCTGCAAAAAGCTCGTCTTCTCTTTATAGATTGTTTATATTTTCCCTCAGACTTAGGCAAATGAGGAAGGATGCGCAATTTTTCTCCTAGATTTGCCTTTTTTTAGAAACTATTGTTTGTGGTCTTGAATTATGATCTTGTACAGTTGTGAGCGCAGTAAGACACTTATCAAAACAAAGAAACTATTATTCAACTGTCTTGAATGACAAGTTGTTTATTTAATTAATAGATACATCAAGCTACTGGATTAAAAAAAAAAATTTTTCGAAAGTGTAAATCAAATATTGAAGAAGAAAAATGTTTTGTTTATGCTGCATTCGTTCTCCCTATCTAAACCATGTCAGTGGGTGGCTGGCAGGTGCTCTGGTTTGGTTTGCTCTTTCTTTCCTATCAAACTTCTATTGTTGTATCGTCCTTATCTCTCCTCCTTCTTTTTTATGTTTGTCACTCTCTTGTTGTAACACCTCTATTCTTCGGCCCTTATATATGACCTTGTTGTGTTGCAAATGCCGTAAAACTCTTACTAAAACTAAAAAACTAGAGAAAAAAACCCTGTCAAAAACCGTGTCATGGTTTCAGCTGCCAAGCTCAGAGGCCTCCCGGACACGGACTTAGGAGAAGAGAGTGACGAGGAAGAGGACGGAGAATTTGAATCGAGCTTTGCTGGACATTTGCTTCCGACGGTTTTGACGTCTACGCCACGTGCACCCAAAGCAAGGTGAGTGGAGGGAGAGAGAGAGAGAGAGGGGGGGAGAGAGAGGGGGGAGGGAGAGAGAGAGGGTGGGAGAGTGGTGGGGCTGTGGGGGCCGGCTGCTACATAAAGAGAGTTTAATTTTTAGTTTTAGTAGATGTTTTACGGTGCTCGCAACTGTATATGGTCTTATGAGTGCCAAGGGGTGGATGTCAATAGAGAAGTCTTTACAGGGAATCAGGCTTACCCTGCCCACCTCTCTAGCTTCAACAGCACAAAGTCTGCTTTTACTATCAAGGCACCCCAGAAATAGCAGTTCACAAGAGAGTGATAAACATACAGAAGAAGTAGAGGAAAATTATGATAGTAAGGATGAGGAAAGAAAAGGCAGCAGCTCCCCCTATGTTGTTTCGGCACAGTATGAGCATGACATTGATCAATCAGCCCATTTGTAATTCTACTGTGCATAAGAACATGTTAATATCCCCCCTTTGGGAATGGCCTAAAGACAACTTCAGTCAGTAGCACTGCCCTGGTGGGGGGTATAAAGAGAGTGATCTTGAATTATTATATGTGAGGAAGTCCCATTACTTACAGAAAAGTTGGGAAAGTGGAAAGACATGGAGTGACATCAAGCGGCTAGCCCAGGATAGGGAAAGGTGGAAAGTGTTTGTCCGTGGCCTATACCCTGATCCAGGATGAGAAAGGCAATGATAATGATGAATCCTGCTACTTGTTTTGATTGAGTAAACTTATACCCAACTGACTGCCTTTTTTTTCATTTCCATGCCTGGTTTTCTTCTGTAACACCCCCCCCCCCACCTCTCACCCCACTCACACACACACACACACATGCACCACACAAACACACACACACTCTCTCACACATCCAACTCCCAGATCCGCACACATTCTCACTGTCACTCGAAGAAGACAAAGAAGTCAAAAAAGACGAAAAAGAAAAAGTGGAAAAGAAGAATGGACAGACCGACGGACACACAACCTCCTCAGTTTTGTTTTGTTTGGACTCCCCAGTCGTGACCTACTTTTACTGCGATCGGTACCGGTCCCCCTGGTGAACGGCGTGTTTCCGGCCAAGATTCGACATGGTGATGGTTCTACAGTCGGTATGAGACGATTTTCTTTCCCCTCTCTCTCTCTCTCTTGGGTGTGTGAGAGAGAGAGAGTGTGTGTGGTGTGTGTGAGGGGGGGCATGTGTGTTATGTGTGTGTATGGAGGGGGGAT
>NW_004797469.1:74302-75444 GCF_000002075.1 Aplysia californica | reverse complement strand
TGTTTGTGGTGCGTGTGTGTGTGTGTTTGGCAACACCTCTGCTTTTCAGCACTTACATCTCATTATTTTTCCCCCCTGTTTACTGAAGGCCACCCACTCTCTACTTCTTAGCACCAAAATCCACAATTAATTATAGATAATAATACTAGATAGCGTTCGTATAGCGCAAATCCCCGCTCAACAGCAAGCTCTATGCGCTTCACAATCTATACTATTACCCCAGCAGACCTGAGAGCATTCTGAAACAAACTCAACTTCCTGGGAAGCATACAGTGCAAGCAGCTATTTATAGGCGCTAAAACACTAACGTACTGACAAGATCTTTCGCCGTCTATGGCCGGGTACCCATTCACACCTGGGTGAAGCGAGGAAAATTCATGCAAAGTGCCTTTCCCAAAGACTCCACACATCGGGCCCGCGGCTCGAACCCCCAACCCTGCAACCGCGCGATTGCGAGTCCGGTGGCCTAACCTCTAAAATTAAATGATTTTTACTTGTTTGTTCTCATTTTCTCAAAGTATTCCATTCAAGGATTTAAAATTTTCAGTTTTGAGAAACCCTGTTAGTTACATAATGACAGAAATGGCAAATTAGTGTGAAACCTGACTATCTGGAGGACCTTTTTCGAGAGCTAAAAACTCAAACACTATCCATTCTGTCTATGAACTAATTACTTATTTGTAATCTGCACTCAAATCTTAAGAAACTGATGTCAGCTTTTCTTGAAATTGTAAATACGAATAATTTTATTACTTTTTAAAGACTTGCATATTAGCAGATGAAAAAAATATTCAAAATAGAAACGTAAAAAAAAATCATTAAAAATATTTTTTTTTCCTCCAAATTTAGAAAAAGCTAGCGTCATTTTATTTGAAATTTCCTGGTGCACTTACCCTCCAAACTTCCTGTCTTTATCTTGGATGGTTTTTGAGTTTTTAGCTTTTAAGGCCTAGAAATGAACCTTTTGAGGAATGGTGTAAAGTGATCAATTCAGAAATAAATAGCATTTGTGTAGCGCATAGGATCCCAGCTCAATATCAAGTTCTATGTGCTTCACAATTTACAATCTATCTTGAATGCTTTCTTTTCAATCCAATATATAGATATATAGATGGTAAATTTTCTGTCTCTCCCTCCCCCCC
>NW_004797469.1:72326-74175 GCF_000002075.1 Aplysia californica | reverse complement strand
ACACACACACACACACACACACACACACGCCCCTTCCCCCCCTACACACACACACACATACATCCACACCCACACACCACACATCCCCAGCTGTGGTGTTGGAGATCGGCACGATGCGGTGTGAGTGTCAGGAAGACCACCGACAGTTCTGTCTGCGGGTGTGGCCGTTCAGAAAGATGCACGACTTGTGGTATGGTGGTGGGGGTGACGAGGCCGATGACAAAAGTGATGATGATGAGGAGGGCGAGGTGGAGGAGGAGGACTCAAGAGACGAAGAAGAAGATGAGGAGGAGGAGGACTCAAGAGATGAAGAAGAAGAAGATGAGGAGGAGGGCTCGGTTGAGGATGGCGACTTCGATGATGAGGAGGAGGAGGGACAGGCGGAGAACGCAGACGGTAAGACTGGGTGGGTGGCGGTTGCTTTGGTGTAGTTTGCTCCTTCTTTCCTATCAAACATCTATCGTCCTTATCTCTCTTCCTCCTTTTTAAAATTTTTTGTTACTCTCCCTTGTAACACCTCTAATCTTCTGCATTTATATGACGTGTTGCAAGCGCCGTAAAACTCTTACTAAAACTTTAAAATGCAGACGGTAAGGAGACGCCTAGACGTCATGTTAGTGTCGTGTGGAAGCACAACCACAGATTGTTTTTTCTCTCAGGGAGAACATCTATCGTCATTATCTCCCCTTCTTCTTTTTTATGTTTGTTACTCTCTTGTAACACCTCTAATCTTTTAGTGCTCATATGACCTGATGCAGTTGCGAACGCCGTAAAACCTCTACTAAAACAAACAAGGGAGGGAGATTCAAGCCCACACTTTGTATGAACGACAACTCATTCTTCTGCTCTGGTGTGGTTTGCTCCTTCTTCCCTATCGAACATCTATCGTCCTCATCTCTCTTCCTCCTTTTTTGTGTTCGTTACTCTCCCTTGTAACACCTCTAATCTTCGGCACCTATATGACCTTGTTGTGTTGCAAGTGCCGTAAAACTCTCACTAAAATGTAAAAAAAAAAAGCAGACAGTAAGGAGACGACTAGACGTCGTGTTTGTGTTACCACAACAACAGATTTTTTTTTTCTCAGGGAGGGAGATTCAAGCCCATACTTGTACAAATAAATGACAACTCATTCTTCATTCTCGCACGCACTCGTGTTTAACCCCTTCGTTGCCTGATCACCTACCTAGTACGTCATGAAAATGCGGAGCCGGTAAAAAAAATTTTCCTGCCTGTTCGGCAAATTGTCACTCGACACCGGCTAGGCCCGAAGGAAGACCAAAACGGGTCACTGAACTCTTGTGCATTTCCGGTTGGGGCTGGGCATTTTATTTGGGGTTTTTTTCTTCTTAAAACCGAATAAATAGGTACCTAGTTTTGAAAATCCGAATTAACAAAACACAACGAGTCAGAAACTAGGAACCTAGTATTGAAACAGGCACATAGTTTAAAACTAAGTACTTATTTTTAAACCAGAAATACCAGAAACGAAAAGACACTCAAACTCGCTTTGGCAAAATGCCGCACGCTGCGCTTTGAATTATATACCAAAAAATTTTCAGGTTTTTTTTTTGTTGTCAGAGCCTGCTGGCAACCATAATATTATCATTGGTGTTATTATTATTATTAGTAGTAGTATTTTTATTATTATTATCGTTATTATTATTATTAGTAGTAGTAGTAGTAGTATCATACATGCATATTATATAATTATCAATATTATAATCGAAATTCTCATTATCACAATTTTATTGAAGCATCATCATCATCATCATCTTCATCATCATCATCATCATCATCATCATCATCATCATCATCATCATCATCATCATCATCATCATCTTCTTCATCG
>NW_004797469.1:68521-72226 GCF_000002075.1 Aplysia californica | reverse complement strand
TATTATTGTTATCATTATTATTATCATTATGATGTAAACACCTATATATATTTTTTTTTTTACCGTCTGTCGTTCCCTCCCCAGACACGGAGGTCGACTCCTACGACGAGAACTGTACCTCCCAGTGTGATGTCGTGGAGCCCAGTCTGGGACAGGTCAGATTTCTCCTTTTCTCCTTTTCCTCGGATGCTAAACTACCTGTAGCGCCCCGCCCCCCTCCCCCTCACTCTCAGTTTAACATGAAACATTGTAGCACCTCTAATCTTCCGACACTTATATAACTATGCCCTTGTTGTGTTTGCAAGTGCCGCAAAACACGCAATGAAACATTAGACATTGAAACGCCTTGCAACCTCAGTGCTTTCTTGTCCTATCTCTATTTTTAATAACTGTGAAAAGGGTTAATAAGAAAGAGTGAGCTTAAGAAGAAGTCACATTTTCAATGTTTAAAAAAAATGGAGATAGGACAAGAAAGCACCGAGGTCGCGACCTCAAATCTTCCAACACTTATATAACAATGCCCTTATTGTGTTTGCAAGTGCCGTAAAACTTTCTTAACAAAACATTAAACATTGTAACACCTCGCAACCTCAGTGCTTTCTTAGAAGAAGAGAAGAAGTCACATTTTCACTGTTTAAAAAAAGTGGAGATAAGACAAGAAAACACCGAGGTCGCGACCTCTAATCCTCTGACACTTATATAACAATGCCCTTATTGTGTTTGAAAGTGCCGTAAAACTCTCTCAACGAAATATTAAACATTGTAACACCTCTAATCTCCCGACACTTATATATGCCCTTATTTTGTTGCAAGTGCCTTAAAACTAACTGAAACATTGAACATTGTAGCATCTTCCGACACTTATATAACAATGCCCCTATTGTGTTTGCAAGTGCCGTAAAACTCTCTCAACAAGACATTAAACATTGTAACACCTCGCAACCTCAGTGCCATCTTATAAGAAGTCATATTTTCACTGTTTAAAAAAGTGGAGATAGGACAAGAAAGCACTGAGGTCACGACCTCTAATCTTCCGACAAAACTTACAACTCCACAGATGCTGATGCAGCAGGCGGGCCTGAACCGCAGCGTCCATTCCTCGATCTCGGAGGACAGACACGACCTTGAGGCGGCGCTCAGCGGGACGTTCTGCCACGACTACTCCATCCAGGAGACGCTGGGCCAGGGGACCTTCGGCTTTGTCCGCAGAGCAAAATGTCTGGCAACCGGCGGAAACGTACGTTCTCTTCGTTCATTCAACACTTTTACAGCGTTGCCAATTTGCCGGCTAAAGCCAGAAAAACTGGCTTTTTAACATCCTCCGGCTTTTGCGGCTTTTCCGGCCAAGATAGAGGGGTGGAGCCGGGAAATTATTCCCTGCCCCCCCTCATTATATGACATTGTGTTGCAAGTGCCGTAAAACTCCTACAAAAACTACACTCTCCTGCAAGTGCAGTAAAACTCCTACAAAAACTACACTCTCCCCCTCATTTTATGACATTGTGTTGCAAGTGCAGTAAAACTCCTACAAAAACTACACTCTCCCCCTCATTTTATGACATTGTGTTGCAAGTGCAGTAAAACACTTACTAAAACTAAAGAGTGAGGAAACGGTTACAGTGCTGCGAGTTCTTCCTTCTCCCCCCTCATTTTATGACCTTATTGTGTTGCAAGTGCCATAAAACTCCTACTAAGTGGGTGGTTGGCGGGTGCTCTGGTGTAGTTTGCTTCTTCTTTCCTATCAAACATCTATCGTCCTTTTCTCCCCTCCTTCTTTTTATGACTTTTACTCTCTTGTAACACCTCTAATCTTGTGGTGCTCATATGACCTTATTGTGTTGCAAGTGCCGTAAAACTGCTACTCCCCCCCCCCGAAGTGTCTTTAGGCCATTCCCAAAGGGGGGACATTTCTCGTTCATGCACAGTAGAATTGTAAATGGGCTAATTCATCAATGTCATGCTCATAACTGTGCCTGATCTACAACAGGGAACTGCTGCTTTTTCTTTCCTAATCCTTACTATTGTCATTTTTCTTTTACTTCTTTTGTATGTTTGTCACTCTCTTGTGACCCTCTATTTCCGGGGTGCCTTGATAGTCGAAGCAGACTTTGTGCTGTTGAAGCTATAGAGGTGAGCAGAGTAAGTCTGATTCCCTGTAAGGACTTCTCTGTTGACATCCACCCCTTGGCGTTCATATGACCGTATGCAGTTGCAAGCGCCGTAAAACCTCTACTAAAACTGCTCCTAAAACTAAACTCTCCCCCTCATTATATGACCTTATTGTGTTGCAAGTGCCGTAAAACTCCTACTAACACTTAACTCTTCCCCTCAGGTGGTGGTGAAGTTTGTGAGGACTAAGAAAGTTCCGGAGAGCGGCTGGTGCCACATTGTTGGGAGACCGGAGCCCGTGCCACTGGAGGTGGAGATTTTGTCGAGGGTCGTGGGGAGGTCAAAGTTCATTATAGAGGTATGTGTTTGTGTGTTTATGTGTGTGTGTGTGTGCCGCTGGAGGTGGAGATTTTGTCGAGGGTCGTGGGGAGGTCAAAGTTCATTATAGAGGTATGTGTTTGTATGTGTGTGTGTGTGTGCTGTTGGAGGTGGAGATTTTGTCGAGGGTCATTGGGAGGTCAAAGTTCATCATAGAGGTATGTGTTTGTGTGTGTGTGTGTCGCTGGAGGTGGAGATTTTGTCGTGGGGAGGTCAAAGTTCATCATAGAGGTATGTGTTTATGTGTGTGTGTGTGTGTGTGTGTGTGCTGCTGGAGGTGGAGATTTTGTCGAGGGTCATTGGGAGGTCAAAGTTCATTATAGAGGTACCGTATTTGTACGTGTGTGTGGGTATAGTCTGTGTGTGTGGGTATAGTCTGTGTGTGTGGGTATAGTCTGTGTGTGTGTGTGTATGTGTGAGAGAGTTACAGTACAGTACAAGGCTGGTGGGGAGGTCGAAGTTCATCATAGAGGTACCATTGTGTGTGTCGTGTGTGTGTTTGTGTGTGTCACACAGTGTAAATTATTGATGGCCGTGAGTGACTTGTGTTTGGCTAAAAACAGCACTTAGGTATGGATGGATGGTGGATCTATAAATAGATTATTGACGGTTGTGGGTGACTTGTGTGTAGGTAAAACTACTTAGACATCGGTGAGGGTGCCTCTATAAATAGATTATTGATTGTTGTGGATGACGTGTGTGTATAAATAAATTATTGTGTTTGTGTATAAATAAATGATTGTGTGTGTGTGTATCAAGAAATTATTGTGTGTGTATATAAATAAATTATTGTGTGTGTGTATATAGAAATTATTGTGTGTGTGTATATAGAAATTATTGTGTGTGTGTATATAAATAAATTATTGTCTGTGTGTGGGTATGTATAAATAAATTTTTGTCTGTGTGTGGGTATGTATAAATAAATTATTGTGTGTATGTGTGAATAAATCATGTGTGTGTGCATAAATAATTTATTGCGTATGTGTGAATAAATCATTGTGTGCGTATAAATAAATTATTGTGTCTATATGTGTTTCTGTCCCCAGCTGCAGGACTTCCATGTGAGCAAAGGGTTCGTGTCCCTCGTCATGGAAGATTTTGGCTCCATGGACCTCTTTGACTTTGTCGACCGCGTACAGAGCATGGAGGAACCCCTGGCCAGGCACATTTTTGCCCAGGTGAGTACCGAGATATCAGGTGTGTGTGGGTGGGTGGGTG
>NW_004797469.1:64377-68273 GCF_000002075.1 Aplysia californica | reverse complement strand
CCTCTCTCTCTCTCTCTCTCTCTCTCTCTCTCTCTCTCTCTCTCTCTCATTCGTATTTTTTCCCTCAGATCCTACAAGGAGTAGAGTTTCTGTCCGAAAACTCCATCTTACACCGGGACATCAAAGACGAAAATGTCGTCATCAACCGCAGCTTCGCCTGTAAGCTCATCGATTTCGGCTCGGCGGCCTACATGTTACCCGAGGGGGAGCTCTTCGACGAGTTTCGCGGCACAAAGGAATACTGCAGCCCTGAAGTCTGGGCGGGGAACAGGTGAGGAATGTAGCGTAGGTGGTCGAGCGATGTGCAAAAGTGCCATGTGCTCTGATAAAAATTGGAGGCCTCTTGATTTTTTTATATTTTAAAAAATTATTTTTTGGGGCCTGTGGTAGAATTCAGATCAAATTTGCATAAAAATCCTCATTTTTTTTTTTCTTTAAAAGCTGTTTCTATCAGTTGGCCGCAATTTATGGTAAACTAGGTGAGTATCCGTTCAATGAACGGACTCAAAAGGATTGATGGTCAAGTCAGTGTGGAATCAGTGCGCACTCCTTGTGAACGGAAGCCTCACTTATTTACAATGGCGTCTTAGAAGACCGACTTTCCCAAGATTAGATCTAAACGAAACTAATGAAAAACCGGAAATTAGAATTATAGTGACTTCAGACTCCTCAATAGAACTGTGCACCTTTTAAATGATTCTGAACCACCGTTAATTTTTTCAAATTCGAAAAGTTAAATGGTTCAGAAGTTTTAGGCGACCAAAGTGACAAATTTTCACAAATATAATATATAGAGATGATGTGAATATACACAGGTTTATTTGCACAACTTGTCGTACATAAGGTGAAAATACACACATTTTTATTTGTATGTATTTCCAGTTCGCATTTATTGGCCACAATGGGTTTTTTAAGTAATCTGAATCTATGTCGGGATTGGAGACTGATTAAATTTTTGGGGTCAAAGAGAAGAACGTTCAACCAGATGTGCACTGGCACAATCAGTGGAAAGACCCTCTGCAACATTTTGGAGAGAGCAACGGAGCATCAATGGACACATGTCCGGAATGCAGGGATGTTGCTTCCTGAAACAATGAACAATGAATGGTCAAAGTTCGGCTACTGGATGTGGAAGACGGGAGAAAGGTGTAAGCGGGATAGGTGTGTCAATGTGCTTCTCTTTACTCAAGCAAACACACAAACAAACCAAACGATTGTGTGTGTTTTTTCCGCCCAGGTACTCGGGCCCGCCCCAGGAGATGTGGGCGCTCGGGGTGACTCTGTTCACCCTCCTGAACACCGTGAACCCGTTCCCCGTGGAGGATCCTCCCTACCAGCTCACACTCGACGATCTGCCAGAGACGCAGCCTGCCGGTGAGTGCCACGATCCACTGCTTAGATCTGTACCAGGGATGTACTGGAGAGAGAGAGAGAGAGAGAGAGACTGAGACTGATTGAGAGAGAGAGAAAGAGGATTACTATAGGAGCTGTGTGCTTCATATGTTCTTTGTATTATTGTACATCGCACTGAGCACTTCTTTGTGGAAATGGGCTATATAAATGCAATTTATTTATTATTATTATTATTATTACCATCAGATTATCATTTTTAACCCTATCCTTACACCCTGGGATCATTTTGTACCCCCAAGGTTGTATTCTTCACATTTTAGAAAACTTCTAGTACGAAAATCTCTTTGAAACTTTCAGTATTTTTCAAAAAATCATTTTGTCAAACTGCCATGCTAACGAGTAAATTTCCTCTTTGGAAAGTTGGGGCACAGAGTTCCCCACGTCGTATGGATACGATAGTAAAACACAACGTACGGATAGGATTAACTTGACATCTTACCTCAAATTTTTTGTATTTTAACTCACTGGAGACATTTCACGCAGCATTTGCGAGCGCCAATTTTTCCCCGTGAGGCGGTTCACGCACCCCCTGCGAGCACAAGTTTCACGTGGTTTTCCTCGGTAAAGTATGCAGATGTGCGCAAACGCTGCGTGAACCGTCTCTTTCCGTGCTGCCGACCTTTGTTTCGTTTCAGCTTACATCAACACACAGCCCTGACACACAAATACCTCCTACAGGGAGATGAGAAGCCGTTCTGTGTCGGATGGGACACAGATTTTACCATTAGACACATTTTAACCGAATGTCTAGACTTTGGAAAGATCCGAAGGAAATACTTTAAATGCAAAAAATTGCAAGACATTTTTTCCGTCGTTGGTCCCAACAGAATTTTGGATTTTATGAAGGCCATTGGCCTTTATGGGAAGTTATAGAACAAAATTAAATTATTAAAAATTTTATGACGGTTATTGGAGATCAAAACAAAAAAATATTTACACACCAAATTTTAAATATTTTAACATTTTAAAATCAAATGACCCGTATTAAGCCATGCAGTGAACTGCGAATAAAAAACTAACTTTTGTTTTGCGCGCTCATATGACCTTATGCAGTTGCGAGCGCCGTAAAACCCCATACTAAACTAAAACAACTTTTTCTTTCCCCCCCCCCCCCCCGACAGCCTTGAACGATCTCCTGCTCGGCCTCCTGGAATGTGAGCCCACGCAGAGACTGACCTTGGAGGGAGCGGCCAACAACCCATGGGTGGCTGATCCCATTGACGCAAGTGGTTTTCAGTGGAAAGAGCTGATTGGTTAGTTTGCTGGGTTTTGCGGGCGTGCCGAGGAGTCCCGTAAAGTCAGATCCCACCGATTTTTTATTTTTAAATTATTTTTTAAAACTTTAAAAAAAATTAATTTTTTATTGCCTGTCCAAGAATTTTGATTGGATTTACATAAAATCCTATTTTTCTCTTGAATTTTATTTCCAGTTTTCGTACGCAACTTATTGTAAATGACAGTGGAAATACCAAGGTTTGTTTGCTGCAGTGTTTGCCTGACTTTATCGTAGATGATGTGAAGGTACATATTTTTATTTCAGTGGGGTTTTTTGGTGTCAACTATCCTTGTGTATTCGCTACTTATATTTCGTAACATTGTGTTAATCCATTTGGGTTCTGAAAACTGATTATTTTCCCTAAAACTCTGATTGTTAGGGAGGATTTCGCTCGCGGGAAAACCCAGATTTTTGGTCATCTGCATTGTACCGTCTGTCAACTGGGTGAAAAATGGAATCAAGTGCCTTGATTAAGATTTCAAAAAATCTTGGTAGGTAGCTGCGAGCCATTTTGTAAATTAAATCTGTTGCCCCCAAGCAGACGTGGGAATGTAACTAGTCAGTTCACTGGAAGGTGTAGTCATACTTTTTTCTATGTGCTTAGTTTATGTGCTGGTGGATTGGTTTTTTGCTGGGGGTTTTTCCCTTTGTTTAATTAGAGTATTTAAAAAATGTTGCTTCACATGGGGCCATAGTTTCCTCATTGTGCTAAAGTTGTGCCTTCTTACCTCAGTCGAATGTCTACACACGCACACACACACACACGCACGCACGCACGCACACGCACGCACACACACACACACACACGCACGCACACACACACACACACACACACGCACATATATATATATATATATATTATATACATTGTGTATATATATATATAATCATACATTTTGCCCTATGTGACACTATTTAGCACCAAATATAACCAAGGAGGGAAAGGTTGCGCGCGGTCTCGACTATCTGACTTATGTTTTGCCCTCCATTTGCACGCCCATGGTACTCAACAACGAGGAGAAATTTGTGCAGAAAGCAAAGACTGCAGCCATGACAGTGTGTGGTCTAGTGTGTTGTACCAGTCTATGACAGTGTGTGGTCTAGTGTGTTGTACCAGTCTATGAAAGTGTGTGGTCTAGTGTGTTGTACCAGTCTATGACAGTGTGTGGTCTAGTGTGTTGTACCAGTCTATGACAGTGTGTGGTCT
>NW_004797469.1:51430-63647 GCF_000002075.1 Aplysia californica | reverse complement strand
GGGGGGTTTTCTGTGTGTGCTAAGTTTATGCGATGGTGGGGGGTTTTCTGTGTGTGCTAAGTTTATGCGATGGTGGGGGGTTTTCTGTGTGTGCTAAGTTTATGCGATGGTGGGGGGTTTTTTGTGTGTTGTTTGTTTGTTTGTTTGTTTTTTGTCAGTGTATTTTTGAAATTTTGATCCACATCTGGCCATAGTTTCCACATTGTGCTAAAGTTGTGCCGTCTTACCTCAGTCATGGGCACAAGCACATAGCGAACACATTTTTAGTTCCCGAATTTTTTCTGGTACATGTATATAATGCTTTGTATATATTTAAATACGTACATAGCGACATTCGTACATATAAGGAAAAGATTTCAGTACAATTATAACATTATTGTAGTGAGAGAGGGAGTTATAGATAAGAGCCTGTATGAGCGGCACTAGGGGCTGAGCTGAGTCAGTTTATGGAAACCACGTGGTTTCATGGTTGAAATGTTAATACACTTTAAAAATGAATTGCTTTTGCGTATTGATGACTACGTATCATCGCCTCAGAACTATTTTGTTCCAAGTGTACTTAAGTAAAGAGGCATTTCGGACAAAATAGTTCTGATGACATGCCATATGTACAAATGTATATCTATCTATCTATCTATCTATCTATCTATCTATCTATCTATCTATCTATCTATCTATCTATATATATATATATATTACACATTTGTACATATGGCATGTCATGTCTTTTGCACTGACACGTCTGTCAACTGGGTGAAAATGGAATCACGTGCCTTGATTAAGATTTCAAAAAATCTTGGTATGTAGCTGTGAGCCATTTTGTAAATTAAATCTGTTGCCCCCAAGCAGACGTGGGAATGTAACTAGTCAGTTCACAGGAAGGTGTAGTCATACTTTTTTCTTATGTGCTTAGTTTATGTGGACATGAACAAAATTTTTGGCGGAAAATCGGAACTATAATTCCTTTCAGACAAGTGTAGGCCTATTGGAAATAAGCTTTCGGCATGAACGTGGTTGATCTGAAAAGAGTGGTAATCCAAAATTAAATATTCAACCACATATATATATATAAATGTTAATATTGTGTACACGTGTAATTTTTCGCTATTTAACACTTTGCGGTCACTTGCCGCAATAATGCGACGCAGAAAATCATCCGTTCCGGTCACCTGGCGCAGAGGCAGTTTTGTACCAGGGCCGAGAAGTCCGTTGCAGTCATTCTCCTGGCTGGGTGACCAGATGGAGTATTTTGTACTGCTGGCTGGGTGACTGGAAAGTGTTAGCAATTTCTCTAAACCGAAGGAGAAATCATGTGGTCCAACATATTTTGGTTTCTGTGAGGACTCCACTTTTTCTATGGTCACTTTTAAGCTCAAGGGTGGCAATGCTATCCCGAAAAATGCTGTTTTGAGATAATCAAAGGTAAAGTTTTTGCCCCTTGTTCAGTTTTATTAAAAAACGAGGAGAGTTTTCTCTATAACCAAGGGGCTTAAAACAACCTTACTGTAACCAAACAAATATACACACCAATGAAACAAAACTTCTCCTATAAGTAAGGCACTGCCCACTTTTGGTGTAGGTCAAGATTTCTGGAAACCCCTGAAATCTGGGTTAGCCGGCTTGTCTTTAAAAGCCACGGTATATGATAGAAGGACTAAATGTGGTTACTTCGTTGATTTCGGGAAAGTAATCGAGTACGTATTTGACATTGAAGAAGATAGCAAGGGCAGGCCGAGGCGTGAGCCAGGGACCGTGGAAGACCTCGTGAGTCGTGAGTGGCAGTCGAGGGGCAAAAGAATTGTCACTCGTAACGACAGTGCAAGTTGGTTTGCCACGATAGGTGGGTGTGTATAGTTAAACCACAAGCTATCTCGGTGATCCACACTGAACTCACCCCCCGGGGCAGTGCCACTGACTGAAGTGTCTTTTTAGGCCATTCCCAAAGGGGGGACATTTCTCGTTCAAGCATAGTAGAATTGTAAATGGGCTGACTCATGTCATGCTCATAACTGTGCCTGATCTATGACAGGGAACTGTTGCTTTTTCTTTCCTGATCCTTGCTATTGTCATTTTCCTCTACTTCTTTTGTATGTTTGTCACTCTCTTGTGACCTGCTATTTTGGGGTGCCTTGATAGTCGAAGCAGACCTTGTGCCTTTGAAGCTAGAGAGGTGAGCAGTCTAAGTCTGATTCCCCTGTAAAGACTTCTCTGTTGACACCCATCCCTTGGCGCTCATATGACCTTATGCAGTTGCGAGCGCCGTAAAACTCTCTACCATAAAAAAAAACCCATGCACTGAACTCACAATGTAAAGCATTGTGTAAGTCTGTGGCAAGTCTGTGGGTGGACTTGCTGGTGATGAGAGCATAACCAGACATTGTGCATCTTATCTTTGTACATTCTTTATCCCATGGTTGTTTTACCACAGGGCTTTCACTTTCACCGCAGTGTTTTACAGTACAGTACTGTAAACTGGGGGCTTCTTTTGAGTCGTATGCTTTTTTTAAAATATGTATTTTTCTTCCCTTCACTGTGCCTATTTCATTTTTTTTCAACTGTCTTTAATTTCCGATTTGGGGTCGCTCAGCGTCACGTGTGTCTTAACTCTTTATCTCCAAGGGAGGTAAACCCACTACGCTGGGGCCCTTTTTTTTTGTGCTAATCTAAAACTGACAAAAACGTCATTAAATTGGTCATTAAATCGAAACTAACAAACCTATATTTCGATAGTTCTTCATCTAATGAATTAATGAACGAACTTCCGATAAAAGAGACCTGTTTTCGGCAATTGCCGAAAAGTAATTTGATGTTGAAGTCGTTGTAAAGGAATGTGCCTGGGCCGCTGTCAGCGACTCACCGACTCACCGGCACAGTGGTTCTGACCGTGAGCGGCTGGAGATAAAGAGTTAATGAAGCACTAGCTCCTCTTCTAACATTTCGCGATCGACTTGAATTCACAGATTTCTTTTAAAAATCCACAAATTCAGACCTCATGCGTGATAAAAACCCCGGCATACGTTATGATGTAAGAAATAAGATGCTTCATGCGGCAGCTCGACCTTTTGTTCTAGGCGACATTTTTAATGAAGGTATTTTTTGTAACAGTTTGTATACATAGCAAACGTGTACATTATATATAATATGACAAATGTGTGCCGTTTGGATTCTTTATTGGGTGAACAAATTTTATACATTTTTTTGGCCCTTTGTTGTGTATAAATACAATACAATGTATATTTGGTGCCTTCTGTGTATAAATACAATACAATGTATATTTGGTGCCTTCTGTGTATAAATACAATACAATGTATATTTGGTGCCTTCTGTGTATAAATACAATACAATGTATATTTGGTGCCTTCTGTGTATAAATACAATACAATGTATATTTGGTGCCTTCTGTGTATAAATACAATACAATGTATATTTGGTGCCTTCTGTGTATAAATACAATACAATGTATATTTGGTGCCTTCTGTGTATAAATACAATGTATAATACGTGTTGTATTATTTCTTGACCCTGTCTGTTGTAAGCCTGTGTGAAATGTGGAGAGAGAGAGCATAGAGAGAATACCAGTTTCTGTGGTGGTAGTGTAGTAGATAGGTGCTCTGCTTTTGTGCGCGGAAGACTGGAGGGAGTTCAATTTTTGTGCGTGTGTGTGTGGGGGGGGGGGGATTTTTTTAGAAATATTTTATAGAGCTCCTCGTTTTCTGCCGGGATGTTGTTGTTGTTGTGTCCCTCTCGGCCTGGGTTGGTTTTGATTGGCAGGATCTCGGAAGAAAACTTGTATAAATTGACACCATGAAGCTTATATGATGATTCTTTTATTTTTTTTATCCTTGAGATCACAAGTCTGAAACTGTGTGTAAGGTGTGTGTTTATATTTGTGTGTGTCTGTAGAAAGATCACAAGTCTGAAATTATGTGTAAGATGTGTGTTTATATATGTGTGTGTCTAGAAAGATCACAAGTCTTAAACTGTGTGTAAGGTGTGTGTTTATATTTGTGTGTGTCTGTAGAAAGATCACAAGTCTGACATTGTGTGTAAGATGTGTATTGATAAGTGTGTGCCTGGAGAAAGGTCCCCGATGTCGGACATTTTGGATATTGAAATAAGCAAGGGCTTATTCTTGTAGCTAATTCAATGTTGAACACGCTGATTTTTCAAATTTTTCAAATATTTGTTAATAGTTTTAAAGATATAATGCCTCATTTTGTAACACAGGGTGTAAAAACAAAAATTTGGAGAAAAACCCAATTTCTATTTTCTTGCACATTTTTAACCTTTGGTGAAGTACAGCATGTTGCAAAAATATCTAATTAAAAAACATTTAGACTTAAAATATTATAAAATCCTTTCAATAATGTTATTAAGAAATAATTAAATGTGTGGGTTTTTTTTATGGAACTAAATGTTTGACCAAGTACAACTTTTTGGGGCCTTTTCACCCCGTTGGTGAAAGATAACTTTGTCGACAGCTGGCACCTTTCACCAGGCACCCACACAAATGGTCGCTTTTAAGCACAAGGGGGCTATCCCGAAAAATGCTGTTTTGAGAAAATCGAAGGTAAAGTTTTTGCCCCTTGTTCAGTTTCTTTAAAAGACCAAGAGAGTTTTCTCTACAACCAAACAAATATACACACCAATGGAACCAAACTTCTCCTATAGGTAGGGCAATGCCCGCTTTTGGTGTAGGTAAAGATTTCTGGAAACCCCAAAAATCTGGGTTAGCCCGCTTGTCCTTAACTGACAAATGAGAAGTTTCTTCTCGGATTCAAGCCCTATGGAAATAGATACATCACGCTTATAGATGAAGTTTTTACAAATTATAAGTATGAAATAATAAAAGACATGTTTATTATACTTAAAGAATATGGCATCAATCATCAATAGAAGATCTACAAATTTCACCCTAGTGTCGATTTTCGGCCGATATCTCCATTTATATTTTGTGGATTGCGAGAAGTAACCCATTTTTTGTCAGCACATCTCACAAATATATCTGTGCAGTGTTACATCATCCTACTTGTATGTGTATATTTAGCAGATAGGTGCTTTGCTATCAGATACGGAAGACGGGAGGGAGTTCAATTCATGTGTGGGAACATTTCAAAAAATATTATGGTTGCTTTTAAGGACAGGCGGGCTAACCCAGATTTCGGGGGTTTCCAGAAGTCTTGACCTACACCACAAGTGGGCGCAATGCCCACCTATAGGAGAAGTTTGGTTTCATTGGTGTGTATATTGAGGACCCCCGGGCTAGTGTTGAGTTCCTGCGTGCTGTCAGCATCGTTGACCGTTTATGAAGCCACAACACCAGAGGAGAGAGAGAGAGAGAGAGAGATGTATATATATTTGTCACGACACAGTGGAATCAGGCGCTCGTCAATGAATTTTGGGGCATGTGGAGTTATTATTGGTATTGTCTAAAGTCCTAAAGGCTTGTTCATTTGTCTTGCTTTTGTTGAATGAAAAATATACTCGTCAATCTTGAACAGGAGTCGAGATATTATTCGCGATTGAAGGAGGTTGGGATCGCCTGGTTTCAGAGGTAGAATCAGTGATGAAATGGCTGCCAAAGTTTGGTGACTTTCATAGCTTGGGAGTGCTTGGAAGCCAAAAATTCACATGGTTTTGTTTTTTTGCCGGTAAAATTTAGAAAGAAGCGTGTTTATAAATTGACATTAAAAAAAATAAAAATAAAATAAAAATTGCCAAAACCGGCAGAAAAATGCGGGTTCTTCAATTTCATTATTTTGACGAGCGCCTGTTTTCACCACGATGCTTCACTTTTTTTCTTTTTTTTTTAATCTGGTCATGAGTCTGAGATACACACACATATATATTTGCACAGCGTCACCGCATCCTGTATATATGTATTATAAATAGAATATAAATAATATTAATACTGCTGCAATTGCTTTCTCTGCATCAAATTTTTTTGAGGGACCAAATTTGCTCTCTTCTCTCCGTGACAATATTGTTGTCGTTCTCTCCGTTGTTACTTTTTCTTTCACTACCTGCTAGTGGGGGCTTTCTTAGCGGGACATTCTCCAATCTTCTCCTCTTCTTGTCACATCCATCCAATACTTCAACACTTCAATGCTTCAAAACTTCACTTCTTCAATACTTCGATACTTCAAAACTTTAACACTTCGATACTTCAGTACTTCAAAACTTTTAACACTTCTCAGTACTTCATTACTTCAAAACTTTGATACTTGGATACTTCATTACTTCAACACTTTGATACTTCGATACTTCAATGTTTCAACACTTTGATACTTCGATACTTCAATATTTCAAAACTTTGATACTTTGATACTTCAACACTTTAACACTTCGTTACTTCAACATTTTGATACTTTGATGTTTCAATATTTCAATACTGCTGAGCGTGTGTGCTGCTGAATATAAGCTGTAGATAGTGGACATTTTGTGTAGTGAACATTTTGTACAGAAAAAAACACGGTTGAATGAAGTGACGTTGTGAATGTTCCCTCCTTCCTCGCCAGGTCGTTTCTGTCTAGTCTTGTATTGTACAGACAAAGTAATGATAATAGTAATCAGGATGATGGTGATGATGATCGTAAAAATAAAAATAATAATTTTAAAAAATGTAATAATAATGATGATGATAATAATAATGATCATGACAATGATAATAACAAAAATAATAATGACAATAATAATCATGACAATAATAATAAAATAATAATGTCAATAATAATAATAATGATAATAACAACAATAATAATAATGTTGACAATAATGATAATAATAATTATAATAAAAATAATTGCATCTATACAGCACATATCCACACTCTATAGCATGCTCTATATTTGCACTTTACCATAACTAACACCCCAGCCGATCCTAGAACGGTCCCATCTCTTTACCCTATCTGTACGCCCTGGGATCATTTTGTACCCCGGCGGTTGTATTCTTCACATTTTAGAATACTTCTAGAATCATTTCGACAGACTGCTATGCAATGCGTACGGATCGGATTAACGTAAAGAGTAAATTTCCTCTTTGGAAAGTGATGGCACAGAGTTCCCCACGTCGTATGGATACGATAGTAAAACACGACGTACGGATAGGGTTAAAATAACCTAACAGTCAGTGTTGATAGGGACGTTAAACCTATATATATATATATATATATATAAATATATAAAATATATATATATAAACCATTTCACCATTTCTTTGCCGAATACCAGTTAAAAGGCTGCTTACTGAGTTTGGAGATCATGCGCACATTGACAGGTCTGCACTGCAGTCAAGGACAAGATCATGATAAGATAAGATACATCTTTATTGTCCAGATCCTAGTACATTGGTTTGATGTTTCTCCACTTACATACACACACACACACACACACACACACACACACACACACACACACACACACACTCACTCACACACACACTCACACACTCACTCACACACACACACACACACTCACACACACACACACACACACACACACACACACAGTGAAGCTGTGCGCGATACTTGAAGTGGGTTTTTTTAAGATATATGGAAGAATCCATTTTGCTTCATGTGATCTGTTTTGCTATGCAAACCTCTTTATATTTAGGTAGGAAATACATTTGTATAAAATTTATATTGTATATTGTATTACTGGAATGTCCTGCCAAGTGTATACACTCGCCTAATCTTTTTTACAGCTGTACTCTTTTTACAGTCTATACTTCCAATGAACAAATTTTTTTGGAGATGTCAAGAATTTGATATAATAATGTATATGTGAGGCAGCGTGGTGGAATCAGGCTCTCGTCAAAATAATGAAATCGAAGAAAACAATTTTTATCAAATTTTTTGTTTTTTGGCTCAACACCTTTTATGTCCATTTACAATTACAAACACATTCCTTTGAGGATTTCACGGAAAACGTTGATTAAAGGCACAAAAATATAAATTTACAGTTTCCATGAACTCTCCAGCTTTGGAATTTTAATAGCTTTGGCGGCCATTTTCTCGCTAGTTTTACCTCTTAAACCAGGTGAGCCCCTCCACCTTCAATCCCAAATATCTCCACTTCTATTGAAGATGGGCGGGTAATTTTTTCATAGAAAGCAAGACAAATGAACAAGCTTTAAGATGATACCAATAACTCAATATGCCCAAAGATTGACGAGAGCCTGATTCCACCATGCTGCCTCACATATATATATTTGTGTAAACATTTTGAATATGTATGTGTAGTTAGTGGCTGTGTTCCCCACTGATGCCCTATATAATCTATTTATACTGACGCGCTGAATGTACACACTGATAGACAGACAGATATTGGTTGTATTTGTATGATATTGTATCTAACGTAGAGTAGAGAGACCGCAGTGTGACAGACAGACAGACAGTGTAACAGATAGACAGACAGTTGTGGGTTGTATCTGCTAACTTAGAGTAGATAGACCACAGTTCGACAGACAGACAGACAGACAGACAGTGTAACAGACAGATAGACAGACAGATAGACAGACAGTGTAACAGACAGACAGACGTTGGTTGTATCTATGTTAGACTAGAGATACCACAGTGTAACAGACAGGCAGACTGACTAATCAAATTTTACTAAATTATGCGGGGTGCATAAAACCACGGGGACAGACCAGTTGATCCTAATTTTATCGATGGACGCGTAAAAGCACCTGTATAATAATTTTTTATTTTTAAATCCCAACCCTGTCCACAATCTGTCCCCGTGGTTTTATGCACCCCGCATAACTTAGCAAAATTTGACCAGTTTTTGCATATTTTCTGATCATTTTCCTTTATCATTCTTTGTGAAAATTAAAATTAACAGAATCGCACAATTTCACATTTTTGGGCTCAGTTTGCATAATTTCTGAATTTTTTTGTGTGCATAAAAACACGTGGACAGCGCAATGGGCCCTGTGAGTGCAGAATCAAGGCATTGAAATCTTCAGAACTTTGTGTTTCTTTCCATTGATTGGGGGTGGATGGGTGGGGGGGGGGAGCTATCACTATTAACTATCAGTATTATAATTATGATTTTCATTATTATTATTATTAAGTGTTTTGAGTCTTATTTGGGGACATTTGTTTTAGCCGTCTCCCTTTCTCGCCATGTGTCAGTTCTGACAGCGTGTGGCGACAGTTCTGACAGCGTGTGGCGACAGTTCTGACAGCGTGTGGCGACAGTTCTGACAGCGTGTGGCGTCAGTTGGCTACTTCAGAGTTACAAAGTTCTATCTGACATTTTTGCCCGTTTTGAGTTACTGAGACTAAACTAAGACCATGAGGTCAGAAACCAAATGTTCTATCTACTCTATCAAAATCGAAAGATTATTCAGAGTGGTTATCGAGATACTCAAAGCATTGCATTCGAAAATGATTGACATGTTGAGAAACTCAACATCTTTATCGTCAAATTTTTCAAAACTAGGTTCCTGACAGATACAACTTTGTAATTTTAGAGTAGCGAGTAGCCTAGTGGTTAGGCCAAAGATCAAAGATTCTATCTTTGGTTAGTCTGCCAGACACGTTATCGTGAGATTGCGGGTTCGGGGGTTAGTTCGAGCCTCAGCTAGGCGGTTCGACGTTGTGTCCTTGGGAAAGACACTTTACTCAAATTTCCCTATTTGGCTCGATCCTTTCGGAGATGGACGTTTAATTCGGAGGTCCCGCCTCTTATTTAACCCTATAAGGTTATTTGTTATAACTCTATTATATTGATAAAGGCGTAATACCTCCTACATCGTTTCACCATATTTTTTTCCATTTTTATTGATGGCAGGCTATTATTCACACTTACTATTTATTAATATTATTATTATTATTATTAAAGTGTTGTGAATTTTTGGATGACTTTTTGTTTTGTCACTCCTCCCCATCTTGCCATGTGTCATTTTTGACAGCGTCATTTGTGTCAGTGTCATTTGTGACAGCGTCATTTGTGTCCGGGTCAATTGTCATTTGTGATGGCGTCATTTGTGTCAGTGCCTCTTGTGACAGCGTCATTTGTCACTGTGACAGTGTCATTTGTCACTGTGACAGTGTCATTTGTCACTGTGATAGTGTCACTTGTGACAACTAGACAGTGACTTGAATGAAGTTCCCATGGGAGAAAAATAGCCATCAAGTCTTGTGTTTCTTTTTATTTTAACTTGTGTGAGATTTTTTTTTTTATTGTCTCAGTGGGCAGTTGGCGGGTGCTCTGGTGTGGTTTGCTTCTTCTTTCCTATCAAACATCTATCGTCCTTATCTCCCCTTCTTCTTTTTTATGTTTGTTACTCTCTTGTAACACGTCTAATCTTCTGGCGCTCATATGACCTTATGCAGTTGCGAGCGCCGTAAAACCTCTACTAAAACTACACTAAAACTTATTGTCTCACCACAGAATTTATGATTAATATTATAACGAATGTACTATATATAGATGGTCACATAATTCGCAGGCTTGCCAACCTTCCCGAATTTTTCGGGAAATTCCCAAATTGTCAATGTCGTTTACGAACCTTTCCCGAAACAGTGTGGTGGGTGTTGTTTTTTAAAGTAACTTTAGTGGCCTATCACAGAAGTGTGAAAACTTCCAGAATTCAGTATCATCTCAAAAGTTGGCAAGCCTGAATTCGTAAACACGTTTGAAGTAAGCTTTGTATCTCTGTGTATCTCTGTGTATCTCTGCAGCCGCTTCTTCGATTTTTACCTTATTTTTTGTGATTGTTACATGCACCCGCGACATTATGAAAATTCAAATTAGGTACATGTAGCTAGTTAGTGAATGGTTAATTAATTACTTTTTGTCATTAGTACGTCACATTTAGTGCATAATTTTATTGTTTTTGTTTTGGTAAGTTTTACGGCGCTCGCAACTGCATAAGGTCATAAGAACATTGCTAGAGAGCAGGGAAGGAGATGAAAGGAGAAAATGTTGGAGAAGAAAAATTTCCGTCGGTCGGTCGCTATCCGGATTTGAACCCGGGACCCATTGAACGAGAGGTGAACACCTTTATCCCTAGGCAACAGTTATTTTTTGGGGGTTTTTTTATAAGCACTTTACGGCGCTCGCAACTGTATTTGGTCATATGAGCGCGCGGGACACAGTAAACATTTTCAGATGGTAGGAAAGTTTGAATTTTGCCCGAGTGACAGCCGAAGCCTAATCTTATTGATTTTGCGCCATCAAGGGATCTTTAACGTGCGCAACTTACACTTGGGACCTCTGAGATTTTTCGCCCTTGTCCGAAATGGCTTAGTGTATTTTTTTAAAATCTTTCCTGTCGTAAAATTAAGATCAGGGGTGTGGCTGAAGGACAGCAGTAAGAAGGAGTCAAGGAGTAGCTGTAGAAAGGCTTGAGAAAGAGTCAGGAGCCCAGGGGGGGGGGTGCAAAGGGGGTGGGGGCAGAAAGAGGAGACGAAAGAAGACGACAGAACATTGCTCTAGAGCAGGAACGGAGGTGAAAGGAGGCACTTTTGAGGAACAGAAATTTCCGTCGCTATCCGGATTCGAACCCGGGACCTATTGAATGAGAGGCGAACACCTTACCCTCTCGACCACGACAGCTCCCTAGAACTTTCAGTATCTATGATATAATCAAACACGAAAAAATGTGCGCATTCAGGGGCGCACAAAAAATAGAACAAAAGGAAGGACTTCCGTAACGAGCGACCACCCCAACAAACACAGTAATAAAGAAGAGACCTAACCCTAGATCTAGATCTAATCCTGATCCAACTCCTAACTATAATTTTTTTTTTGTCACCTGTCCCCGTGGTTTTATGCACCCCGCATAATTTAGCAAAATTTGATCATTTTTTTGAATAATTTCTGATTATTTTCCTTTATCATTCTTTGTTAAAATTAACAGAATCACATATTTTCACATTGTTGGGCTTAGGTTGCATAATTTCTGATTTTATTTTGCGTAAAACGGTTCCCATAAAACCGCGGGGACAGCCTTGACCCTACCCCTACCCTCACCCTAACCCTCTATCTATTCTACTGTTTCATAGTGGTCGCTCATTACGGAAGTCCACCTGAACTGAAAGTGGCAAGAAGTTAGTAGGCCCTAGTAGTAGATTAGATCTAGAATCTAGATCTAGATCTAGTAGTAAGAATTGGCCTACCTTTGTTCTGTCAGCGAGTCAGACGAGTCTTCACTTGGGTTGATGACTGCTCTCGGTTGGATATGGAGGAACTGAAGTCCTTTCTTC
>NW_004797469.1:46841-51330 GCF_000002075.1 Aplysia californica | reverse complement strand
AGGGGGGGGGGTGCAAAGGGGGTGGGGGCAGAAAGAGGAGACGAAAGAAGACGACAGAACATTGCTCTAGAGCAGGAACGGAGGTGAAAGGAGGCACTTTTGAGGAACAGAAATTTCCGTCGCTATCCGGATTCAAACCCGGGACCTATTGAATGAGAGGCGAACACCTTACCCTCTCGACCACGACAGCTCCCTAGAACTTTCAGTATCTATGATATAATCAAACACGAAAAAATGTGCGCATTCAGGGGCGCACAAAAAATAGAACAAAAGGAAGGACTTCCGTAACGAGCGACCACCCCAACAAACACAGTAATAAAGAAGAGACCTAACCCTAGATCTAGATCTAATCCTGATCCAACTCCTAACTATAATTTTTTTTTTGTCACCTGTCCCCGTGGTTTTATGCACCCCGCATAATTTAGCAAAATTTGATCATTTTTTTGGGAATAATTTCTGATTATTTTCCTTTATCATTCTTTGTTAAAATTAACAGAATCACATATTTTCACATTGTTGGGCTTAGGTTGCATAATTTCTGATTTTATTTTGCGTAAAACGGTTCCCATAAAACCGCGGGGACAGCCTTGACCCTACCCCTACCCTCACCCTAACCCTCTATCTATTCTACTGTTTCATAGTGGTCGCTCATTACGGAAGTCCACCTGAACTGAAAGTGGCAAGAAGTTAGTAGTAGTAGATTAGATCTAGAATCTAGATCTAGATCTAGTAGTAAGAATTGGCCTACCTTTGTTCTGTCAGCGAGTCAGACGAGTCTTCACTTGGGTTGATGACTGCTCTCGGTTGGATATGGAAGAACTGAAGTCCTTTCTTCTCCCATTTGACGTCCTCCATACGTTTTACACTCGTTTCACACTGCCGCCAATAAACTTTGTCCACTCGAGATATCGCAATTTCTGTTACCTGTTTGACATATCTAAATTTAAAGGTTGTATTTTTAGATGCAATTATTGTGCCTTTGATCTTCGCCCAGACGAGCTCAGTTATGGAATTTAAATGGGAGGGATGGCAACCGTAGGCAAAGGTGTCCGTGCTGTTCCACAATTTTTTTGTCAACTTGAGTCTTTGGCTTTTCTGCTTTCTTTAACTTAACCAGCAAAAGTAGCCCGGGTTTAACTTAGTGTAAGCTGAGACAGTACAAAAATGGTATGCTCTCTTTGTTGAGCCTATCTTTTATTTCTTCTTTCCTGATTGCACTTGTTTGAATGTTGTCCTCTTCTTTCACTACGTTGTGATATGACGCGTTGTCTATCTCTAAGCAAGATGGTTTATCCAGTGCTGGTAATTTTTTGTTTTTTGAATAATCCAATTTCGAAATGTGCTGCCATTCATTTCCTTGTGATAATCACTGTTGTCACTGGAATTTGACTTGAAAATTAGCTCTGTGTTTTCAAGTGAACCCTTTTTAGTGCTTTCACAGTGTGCAATTATCAGTCTCTCTCCTTTTCCAGCTAGATCTTGTCTTTAAATAAATCGTTGACACAAAACGAATTCAAGCACAAAACTTACATTGTAACAAGGGAACATCCGTTGTGTGAAATGATTCAAAATTCTGAAGCGAGACAACATCTCCCCCGACTTCTCTATGTTGTTGTTGTGAAGAAAGACAGAACGTCATTTTAAAAAAACCCTGATTAATCTTGAGTCTCGCTCCACGTGCGCTAGTGTAGTTGAGTAAAAAAAAATCCACGATTTGTTGAGCAGCAAGCAGCCTGAGGTTAAAGTTAAAGGTGAGTTTTCACTCCGCTCCACGTGCCCACGTGCTGTGACGTCCGTTCGGCGGATTGCTCAGACTTTAAAATAAGGGCTGTGCAGCATGAGTAGAATGGTGAAAAAAAATGGTGAAATGGTAGAGTTAACGAACGTCCATCTCCGAAAGGACCGAGCCAAATGGGAAATTCGTGTAAAGTGTCTTTCCCAAGGACACAACGTCGGACCGAGCTGAGTAGATTAACATGTAGAATGTAAACAACTGAATTGTACATGTTCTAATTTTCCCACCGTCTGATCGGACGAAAGAGCTTGTCCACGGCCTTTACGACTTATGTGAATAGTCTTTAATTGTCGGGATTGCTGTAGGCTAATTATAAATTGCCGAAATGTTCAACGTTTCTATCAATAAAGTGTTCATTAAAGAACCAACTATTGAGATCTAGTACATGTGCACAGGCAATGATAAATGGTCGCTTTTAAGCACTACGGACTTTCGGTGGGCTCCAGATCTAGAAACTGCGGTGACAGACAGTGATTATATAGTTTATCATAATAATCATATCTTAATATATAAAGGGGTTGCTATCAAATGTAAAAAAATAAAAATTAAAAAAAAACAATGCGTGATGATATTGACCCCCCCCCCCCAAAAAAAACAACAAAAAAAACAACAACAACAACAACCAACAACCAGAAAAAAAACCCAACAACAACAACAACCCAACCAGAAACACAAAACACAAAAAACAACAACCGAACACTTTAGTTTAGTATGCAAAGGTAAGAAGATCATGCAAGTTTAGAAGCGGAAGTGGAGATCTAATAATAGAATTTCGAAATGGCAAATGTATCTTTTTACAGAAATAATACAAAAGAATAAATTATTGTAATACTAGTAATAATAGCAGATTAAGAGAATTTCCATAAGATGAATCAAGTACTGAGAAATAGAGATATGTACGGTACGTATTCGTGTAGAAGTGATAGCTACTCCATTTCACACAACAAATACAACATCTTTCTGAACTAACAAATCAGAGAAACGCAAATACAATCAGAGAATAAAGGAAGGAGTTTATTTCCCATCGTCATCAGCATCGTCATTATCATCATCGTTATCATCATCATCATCATCATTATCAAAATCACGATCATCATCATCGTCATCTACAATAAAGAGTGTCAGAAATAGCAAAAAAATAACGACTAAACAACGTCAACGATGACAAAAGTGTTGATTATAACATTGATAATAATCATGATGATAATAATAATAATTATCTTTTTTTATGTTTTACTGCTGTCCAATGGAGCAAAGAATTTGAGCTCCTTTTTTCAAAAGCTTTCCCAAGGTGAAGGACGTAGTCTGATGATACTAGACTGTAGTTATACATGTCACGCACTAAGAGTCTAAGAGTAGGTCACATTAAAACATTTTTCTCTCAAGTCCAGGTACGTCCATTCTTTTACGTCTTCAGGATTCAGGACTGCACAAAACCTGTCAATCAAAAATAAATGAATATATAAAGAATAGTTTTTTTAAAATAACGTCAATAAACTTTGGAAAAGAAAGAACCACTGAGTTGACTTATTTTCTTTTTTTTTTTAAGAAGAAAAAAAGAATGACTGAGCAAATTTTAAAGTAAAAATAAAATAGTGACTGAGCCGGATTCAAAATTTTAAAAATTAGAATTACTAAGCAAACTTCAAAATTAATTTCTTAAATAAAACTGATAACTGAGCAAACTTCAAAATTAAAAGAAAAAGAATCTCTGAGCTAGACTTCTTTTAGAAAAAAAACTTTAAAATAAAAATAAAATAATGGCTGAGAAGAATTCTAAGTTTTAGAAAAGAATGACAGAGCAAACTTCAAATTATTTTTTCTAAAATGATAACTTACCAAACTTCAAAGTACAATTTTTAAAAATTACCGAGCAACTCCAACAAAAAATATTTTTTAAATTTAAAAATGTCAAAGGATTAAGCTGACTGAGCAAAATTTTTTTTTTAAAGCAACACCCAGAGTGAAATAAGCGGGTATTTGATCAAGGAACGCTAAGGATTCGTAGTATTAAGTAATCATAGTTTAGCTGGTGTGAAGAAATACAGACTTCAACATAAGTTAAGGACAACTTGCAAATTTGGCTAAAACTCCCCGAGGACTTCTGTGCAGCACGTGATGGTTAATGGGTTTTTGCCTCTTTAGGGGGCATAGCAGTACGTAGTGTTAATCCATAAACACTTCCAGAACAAAATAATTTGAAACATTCCTTGCTCTCTTTTTTCGGGATTTTTTAATATCACTATCAGGGCTGTCTATCAAGGAGGTCCTTAACTTATGTTGAAGTCTGTAGAGACACCCATGAATACAACAACGGTCATTTACATTTAGTATTTACTCGCTGTTTCCCTTTTGCTTCTGTAGTAAGCTCAATCTGTCCCCCTCGTTTTATCATAAATTATGATCATCATTATATCATTATTAAAATTTATGCAAGAACAATTCTGAAATTATGCAAACTGAGCCCAAAAATGTGAAATTATTCGATTTTGTTAATTTTAACAAACAATGATAAAGGAAAATAATCAGAAATTATGCAAGAAATTTTCAAATTTTGCTAAATTATGCGGGGTGCATAAACCCATGGGGACAGGTAGATCTAGTAAGCTCACAGCATTTACGTGTGTGGGTCGGTCCATCTAGTTGTAGGTATACCGGTTCTCTCTCTCTCTCTCTCTCTCTCTCTCTCTCTCT
>NW_004797469.1:42423-43458 GCF_000002075.1 Aplysia californica | reverse complement strand
GCATGAATAAGTCGATAGATAAATAAATGAATAAACAAATAAATGAATAAATAAATAAAAGAATAAAAGAATGAATAAGTAGATAGATGAATAAATGAATGAAAGAATTATCGAAAAACGAATAACGAATAAATAAATAAATACAGTGCAACCTCTCTATAACGACCTTCGATATAACGACATCCTCTGTATAGCGACATGGTGCCCAGGTCCCAATGTTTCCCTTATATATCATTAGTAATATTTTGGTTGCCTCTCTATAACGACATTTTTTCTTGTGCTGTCGATGTCGTTATAGAGAGGCTGCACTGTGAATAAATAATTAAATGAATAAATGAATGAATAAATAAATTTAAAAAACAAATAATATCGGCACATATATTATGACCCTATTGTGTTGCAAGTGCCGTTAAACTTTTACTAAAACTTTAAATACAAAAAAAAAGAAAAGAAATTCGAAACAAAGACGTTCTAGAATAAAGTGATGGAGCTCACGGAAGTGACGTCATGCGTGTCAGACATGGGCGGGGGGACTTTTTTCGACTCAAATAATTAATATATCTGGCAACTTGGAAACACATTTCTCACTTTTCCCATAAAACTACGACAGCTACAGAGCTGAAAGTTGGCAAGTACCTGCAAAAAGATAGATAGGTTCCCATGACGGAGCCCCGATTTTTAATTTATTAATTTCCTGAATTTAGAAGATATAGGCGACAAAAAGTTCCCGTCCTTCTTTGGCCTTTGTGATTATTCCACTGAGAAACGAAACAAATCTGCGTAGCTGTCCTCCACAGCGGAAGTGCCGGAAGTGATATTTCGCAAGGCGCATTTTGTTTTGAGAGTATAGATCTAGACTTTGTAGCTTTTTGCATCTCTCACGATTTATTGTTCCATTCCAGTAGAGTGTAAATATAGTAGGCCAATGACTTTCATTGATGTTAATGCACCGATCATTCCTTTTATCGAAAGGGGGCCCAGCTAGTTTATAATACGTGACCAATCTGAGTGGAGGTGTCATGTACAGAATCTACC
>NW_004797469.1:35870-37715 GCF_000002075.1 Aplysia californica | reverse complement strand
GAGAGAGAGAGAGAGAGAGAGTCTTCTATGCTTATATGACGTATTTCTGTGCTGCAAATGCTGTAAAAATCTTACTAAAAAGTACTAGGAGTCTTTACAAAGGACCCTTTAATTACTTTAAAAGGGCAAAAAACGTGGTCATCTTTACAACAATTTCAACAAAATCTCGAAAAAAAATATGACTTAACCTAAGGGGCATTGTTTTTAGTCACTATACACATACGTGTACATTTCCCGATCATCATGATTAAATAATATCAAGATATAAAATTCAAATGCAGCAATGAAAATTCAAATTCCAAAATTGTCAAATTAATTGAACATAGAGAGTTCAAATTTAACACAACGGACAGCGTAAGCAAATGCCAGCTCAAATGTAATCACAGGAGAGGTCAAATGTAAACACTCGGGAAATTAAAATATTCGTCATTATCAGGTCAAATGTAGCATAAGAAAGTTCTTCTTCATTGTCAGTTCAAATGTAGCATAAGAAAGTTCTTCGTCATTGTCAGTTCAAAAGTAAAGTAGCATTAGAAAGCTCAAATTGAACAACTACGAAAACTACGAAGCTGTGACGTAAGCACAATCAGAGACACTAAAATATAATTAAATACTCTCTGGCACAATTTCCGAGTCAGGGGAAGCTACTCTGTCACTTAGCAACGTTCGTTGTTTACTGCTCACATCTCTCGCCTTTCTTCATTACTCGACGTCTACTGTGTAGATCTACACCCATTCCAGACCAATTAGACCAAATTAATATCAGATGAAGACAAAAGAGGCTGGGCAATCTGCTTAGAGAACCTAAACAGACGGGTAACAGGGAAGGATCAGAGAAACGTCGTAGCTTTTTACAGAGCATCCGAGCAAAGGAATGAACGGAGAACCATGATCGCCGATGTCTGCGGTAGATCTGGCACATGCTGCTGCTGCTGCTGCTGCTGCTGCTGCTGCTGATGATGATGATGATGATGATGATGATGATGATGATGATGATGATGGTGGTGATGATGAGATGGAGGAGGAGGAGGGATACAGTGTAAAGCGCGTAGAGCTTGCCGTTGAGCGGTAACATGCACGTGCAATACAAATGCTAATCTATTTATTATTATTACACGAGCCCATTGTGAAAGAGGAGCTTGAAGGAAATATGTGGAGCGGGAGAACCAGATTAAGGCAAAGAATATAACAAATAGACAGGATAAGGCAGAATGTGCAGCGCCAGCTCGCGACCGTGAAGGATGGAGGGTCATTACAAGTCAACCTCTGAGTCAGAGATGACACCCACAGGTAGGTATCCAGGTACCCATACTCACCGGAACTGTCAGCTTGTCCGTGACCTCTTTGGGCACCTCCGGGAAAGGTATGTCCTCCACGGCGTGGTAGTCTGTAGAGTTTGTCGATGCCATCACCAGGCGATAGTCGTTATGTTGGGTGCTGAAAGACACACCGTTCATCACGGCTACAAGCTCGCCTTGACCTGGAGAGTGACGTAACATCAGGTAAATACTTTCATTGACTTAAACATTGTAGATGTATATCAAATTATATCAAAAGGCATTCGTTCTCAATCTCTTTCGCACTTTCATCCCGGAAAATTTGCGCTTGGAAAGTTCTTGTAACTACAGTGTAGGTCTAGATATATCTAGGCCTATACCGGCGGTACCAACGATATGCTACCAGTGCCAAATCTAGACATTAAGTTTTAAAAAAAAAAAACAGCAATGGAAGCAAAATCACTGCATATAAGACGAAATGTCTCCGCAAAACCTTTGATATCACCACCACCAGAAACAACAACAACAACAACAACAACAACAACAACAACAACAACAACAACAACAA
>NW_004797469.1:34511-35762 GCF_000002075.1 Aplysia californica | reverse complement strand
CTTCACTGCTCAAACCTGGCAGTTCTTCGACGCAGGCTCCTACTCACATCTAGATCTACAGACTTACAAAGCTTGCTTGCAACAACAACAACAACAACAACAACAACAACTGATGTAACTTTCACAAGGGGCGAAGCGTCAGCATAATCCAACAATCAAGGCTTCCCTTTTCAAACTATGACGCAGGCCTCATGAATTAAATAACTGTGAATTAGACGCTCATAACCACCGGTGAACAGCGAGTACAACATACCCTGTTCACCCCTTTCGGGCCAGTCCACTAGCGATCACTAGCACGGATTTTCAGCTTTAAATTGAGCTGGTCGAGTCTACTCCAGAGAGGTAGAGGGGACATGTGCACAACACTAAAACCTGTTTTATAGCAACAAAAATAACCTGCTCACCCCTTTCGGGCCACTCCACGAGCAGTAACAAGGTTACAAGCTAACAATCAGACTGGTCGAGTCTACTACAGAAAAGTTAGGGGAAGAATTCAGGATTTGTTTTCATTCACAAGCTTACCTCTTAACCTCTAAACCCAAATCCCTTTTCCCTAACCCCCAACCTTAACCTTAACCCTAACCCTAACCTCTTACCCTTAATCCCTAACCCCAAACCCCTAACGGGAATAGGGGTTGGGGTTTAGACGTATGAATGAAAACAAATCTTGAATTCTTATTTTATATTTAACCTTTAAAAAAATCAAGAACCCAACCAGTATGTCTGTGTTGGCTGGAAAATCAGAATGATATAATCGAAGAAGCTGATGTCCAACGATTTACCGCCTTGTTGCCGACACTGTGCCGCTCTGATTTAAGAATGTGAAATGTTGGGAGCGTGGGAAAATATCTCAAGTTTTTCCCACGGTAGTCATGAGGTTTTTAGGAATTGCTTCCCCTGACTTGTCTGCGGTAGAATGACGTCACTGCGACCCACGTAATACATTTGGCCCCACAAAAACAGGAGGCTGTAACTTTATTGTGATCGCGCTTATCTCTTTTTAAAAAAAAGGTTATTTATCAGAATTTATCACATACACAGAATTAATCCTCGTGGGAACCCAATTGCAGACACTGTGACTACCACGAGGAGACCGTTGAACATCTTCTCCTTCACTGCCCAAACCTGGCAGTTCTTCGACGCAGGCTCCTACTCACATCTAGATCTACAGACTTACAAAGCTTGCTCTACTCTGGCGTTGACCAGATGACAAGGACATGTGGTTACTTGAGGGAGGCATTGCGCTGCCAA
>NW_004797469.1:31881-34307 GCF_000002075.1 Aplysia californica | reverse complement strand
CAACAACATCAGAATTTATAGAACCAGCACTGACTTCTGATGTAACTTTCACAAGGTGCGAAGCGTCAGCATAATCCAACAATCAAGGCTTCCCTTTTCAAACTATGTCGTAGTCAAGTTCAGCCCAGACGCAGGCCTCATAAATTAAATAACCGTAAATAGACGCTCATTACACAAGGTGAATAGCGTGTACAACATACCCTGTTCACCCCTTTCGGGCCAGTCCATTAGCGATCACAAGCACGGATTTTAAGCTTAAAATTAAGCTGGTCGAGTCTACTTCAGAGAGGTAGAGGGGACATGTGCACAACACTAAAACCTGTTTTATAGCAACAAAAAATAACCTGCTCACCCCTTTCGGACCACTCCATGAGCAGTAACAAGGTAACAAGCCAACAATCAGACTGGTCGAGTCTACCACAGAAAAGTTAGGGGAAGCAATTCCTAATAATCTCATGACTACCGTGGGAAAAACGTGAGATATTTTCCCACGCTCCCAACATTTCACATTCTTAAAAAGGTGCAAATCAGAGCGGCACGGCGCCGGCAACAAGGCGGCAAATCGCTGGAAAATGGCGTGTTCGATATCATTGAGATTTTCTCGTCAACACAGTCATACTGGTTGGGTTCTCGATTATTTTGTTTAAAAAAATGTCGTAGTCAAGTTCAGCCCAGACGCTGGCCTCATAAATTTAATAACTGTAAATAGACGCTCATAACCACAGGTGAATAGCATGTACAACATACCCTGTTCACCCCTTTCGGGCCAGCCCAGAAGCAGTCACTAGCACGGATTTAAAGCTAAAAATTAGACTCTTCGAGTCTACTCTAGAAAGGTAAAGTAAAGGGGACATGTGCACAGCACTAAAACCTGTTTTACTTTTACAGCAAGAAAAAATAACCTGCTCACCCCTTTCGGACCACTCCACGAGCAGTAACAAGGTTACAAACTAACAATCGAACAGGTCGAGTCTACCACAGAACAGTTAGGGGAAGCAATTCCTAATAATCTCATGACTACCGTGGGAAAAACTTGAGATATTTTCCCACGCTCCCAACATTTCACATTCTTAAAAAGGTGCAAATAAGAGCGGCACGGCGCCGGCAACAAGGCGGCAAATCGTCGGACATCGGCTTCTTCGATATATACAGCATTCATTTCGGGAGAACTTGCTCTTTATTTGATTAAAAATAAGACTACATTCCAGAGCTATGGCCGTTTGAAGTTAGTTGGGTTCGGAGAATCAGTTTTGAGAAAAAACCATTCAAAGTTTGAAGAAGTTCTCACTGCAAATTTGATCTAAGTCCTTTTGAAAGTGACCTAATCACATTGTAATTAATAAGCATGAAAAAAAGGCAGGGTAATCAGACGGAAACAACAGGCGGAGGGGGGGGGGGAAGACATAGATCTTACTTGTTCACTTTCGTCTGACCGTGTTTAAACATCATACATGTATGTAATTAAAAATCAAACCGCTCTGTTTAAGTTTAATCTCTCAAATAAAAAAATAAAAAATTTGCATACGGGTCGACAAGTTGAATGACCAACAGAATCTGAAAGGCCATTCAAAATGGTCACTGTTAAAACTATAGCCTGTTCACTTTCGTCTGACCGCGGTTAAAACAAGATAGAATAAAATAATTCTGTTTAATCTTCTCAGATGTTTGCATACATTACAAGTCTAAAACTAAAAGTCGGATGAACTACGAAATATAAATTCCCATTATCAAAAAAGGTCTCTGCAAACGATGGTTTCGCTACGTTTTCTTTTATCTTAGTCCAGAGCAGGTAAAAAAAATAATAAAAAGGATTTACAACATTGATCTACACCTAAAGCATTAAAAAGTTGACATATTTTACTCAATACTACACTTAACCGTAGATCTACGCCTAAGAAACATGGGCGAGTCTGTTGGTGAGCACTTTCCAAAACTCACACGGAAACGTCAGGACAGTCGTGGGACGAAATCCACAAGCTTAAACTGAATTGTTCGCTGGGGGTGGGGGGGGGATGTCGCTGTCTCAAAATGAGCCACTTGAAGGTGAGGTTACTGTGAGTCATCTATTTTTAGTAATACTGTGTAGATCTGTGCATCCAAATAAAGGGCCCAAATAAGACTTTTTTTCAATATATATAGCATCAAGATTTTTGGAAAAAAAATGTTTAGTGTGATCGTTGTCCTGAAGAAGTGTCATGCGAACTTTCGTGGGCATAGGGTGAACTAATAAATGAGCTAGAATTTTTTTTTTAAACCGCTGACAGAGGAAAGTGAACCAGCTATACTTCAGTCAGTGTCGCCCTCAGACAGTGCAAACATTGACAAGACAACGGCGTAGGCATATAAAGTATAAAATACATGACATTTATGGCTTCTGACGACACACGTCGATACATTTTAGGCATCCAATTCCGCTCACCCTCCCC
>NW_004797469.1:27062-31781 GCF_000002075.1 Aplysia californica | reverse complement strand
GTGTGTGTGTGTGTGCATGTGCATGTGCATGTGCATGTGTGTGCTTGTATGTTTATCTATCTATCTGTCTATCTGTCTCATCCATCAGTCTACCAAAACCGACCACTCGTCCTGATCTCTAATCCTTCCTTTTTTATGTTTATTACTCTCTTGTACTTGTACCACCTCTAATCTTCCGCACTTATATAACCTTATTATTAATAAGATGAATATTTAGAATAATTTTCTTTAGTCAGAACACAATGTTTCATGTTACTGTTGTATGTTGTACTGTATTGTAAAGCGCTCAGAGCCGGTGTACTTTATTCGGGGTTGGGCGCTGTATAAATGTCATTTATTATTATTATCGTTCTGCAAGTGCCGTAAAACTCTTACTAAAAACTAAAACCGACCTTTCCTCGGCCGAGAACTGCTGCATCATGGTGTATCGGCTCAGTTTGGCCATGCGGTCGTGTAGTTGCGTCAGCCTCGCTTCCAACTCCTCCACCAGCTTCTGGTCCACGTCTTTGACCGTCGTCTGTGACGTCACACTGGCGGACGCCATCAGGACCACAAACACGCTGAGGGTCTGGGAGTGATGATAGACGGCAGAACATGTTAACCCTATCCGTACGTCGTGTTTTACTATCGTGAAATTCGTGTCTGTAAAGTGCCTTTCCCGATGACACAACGTCGGGCCGAGCTGAGCTTCAAACTCCCGAACCGACAGTCTCACGATTATCTATTATCTAATTGTGGTGACCGAATTTTGCTATTCAAAAGGCTCTTTAATGGCTGCCTCGATCGACATGCGGTTTTCGCCAAAATATTCTTTAAAATATTCTCCAGAGCATGGCGCCCTTGGTTTTTTCAGTTTTGAGACAGTTTTGCTGCATAAGCTAATTTTTTTTTATTTCGCCGATCGCTTTTGTAGGCCGACGCTTCTGTCTCTGTAATTTTAGAAAATCCGGAAGTGATATTTTGCGAGGCGCATTTTGTTTTGAGAGTATAGATCTAGACCTTATAATTTTTTGCATCTCTCAAGATTTATAGCCCCATTCCAGTAGAGTGTAAATTTATATAGTAGGCCAATGACTTTTAGTTGATATTAAAGCACCGATCATTCCTTTCATCGAAAGGGGGCCCAGCTAGTAGTAAATAAGTCCGGTAGTCTAACCACTAGGCCACCGACGCCTCTCTATAATAATATCCTGATCCAGGGTGAGAAAGGCAATGGTGGGGATTTATGCAGCGCTTATCCACGCTCTAAAGCATGCTCTGTGTGCTCAGCATTTGAGGAGCCCACTGAAAAAACAGGCACAGTCACAAACTGGAAATGGTGAGGATGTCAATTTTAAAAGCTTGTGGACTCATAATTTCATATTTGTTTGACTGATGATGGTTTATGTTGTTATGAAGTGTTGTTGAATGGAAAATCTAACAAAAATGATCAGCCAACACCTGCACAGAAATACAGTTATGAGTCAACAAGCGTTCAAAATTGATACCCTCACGATTTTCAGTTTGTGACTATGCCCGTTTTTTCAGTGGACTCCTCGTTTATAAACCACCAGTCTATTCACGTTCTAAAGCTTGTTCTGTGTGCTCCACATAATTATGGTCGCTTTTTATCACAAGGCGCTATCCCGAAAAACGCTGGTTTGAGAAAATCGAAGTTAAAGTTTTTGCCCCTTGTTCAGTTTCTTTAAAAGACATGGAGAGTTTTCTCTATAACCAAACAAATATACACACCAATGAAGCCAAACTTCTCTTATAGGCAGGGAAATGTCCGCTTTTGGTGTTGGTCAAGATTTTTGGAAACCCCCAAACCTGGGTTAGCCCGTTTATCCTTAGAAGCTGTTTGTTTAGTATAGGGTTTTACGGCGCTCGCAACTGCATAAGGTCATATGAGCGCGCGTGACACACCTAATACTTTTTCGTTGGTAGGAAATTTTGAATTTTGCCCGGGTGCCGGCCGAAGCCTACTCTTATCGATTTTAGACCACCAAGGGATCTTTAACGTGCTCAACTTGCGCGCGGGCCCTCCGAGATTTTTCGCCCTTGTCCGTCCTTAGAAGCGACCATCCATAAACCAGCAGTCTATTCCATCTCAAAGTACAATATTCTACTCACCAACATGTTGAGGAATCCAAAACTCCAACGCCCTCGTCCTTGTCACTTCAGCACTGACCCCAGAACCACGTGATTAGCTCGCCTCTGTCGACTACAGGACCCACTGGTCAGTTGATGGCCTGGGGTTGACGGGAAGTGAACAAGATTTTGACTGACCATGCTGGAGACTTAAGCAGCATACAGCAACAGGTATACTTTTATATGTAGTTAGTTTTAGTAAGGTTTTACGGCGTTCGCAACTGCTATTATGAGCGCCAAGGGGTGGATGTCAACAGAGAAGTCTTTACAGGGAATCAGACTTACTCTGCTCATGTTCACTTTTCTAGTTTCAACAGCACAGAGTCAGCTTCGACTATCAAGGCACCCCGGAAATAGCAGTTTCCAAGACAGTGACAAACACACAAAAGAAGTAGAGAAAAAATGACAACTATAAGGATGAGGAAAGAAAAAGCAGCAGTTCCCCCTAGGTTGTTAAGGCACAGTATGAGCATGACATTTCCGTGAATTTTTTTTGTTTTTGTTTTTGGATCAATTGAAAGTTTGATGTTTTCTGCTTCATTTAATATAAAAATAAACGACCGTAATCGACTATGAATTTCAAGTCTCTATCTCAATTCTAAGAACCCCATTGCAATGGAAACATGTTGCTCAACTTCGGAGGCCATTTTCTCCTTTTCGTGTTTCCTCACCTTGCACAATTAAAAGCTCTGTATTTTCGTCAAATATGCTCATACTTACTTCATTCTTGTTTTAAATTGTTAGAAAAGAGTGATAATTTTTTTTTCAGATAATGTTAACTCATTTTTGAAATTTCCTTCATAAGACTGATATTGACCGACAGGGACACATATATGTGAAATAAGTGTGCGTAGTGTGTGTTGATCTTTAAAAATCCAGACTATTGTAGCGAAACCTACATAGAACTACACTAATGACAATTGGGAAAAGTTTACAACTTTAAGTATTTTATCACAAATGTTCTGTGTGTATGTGTTAAATAAGTGCGCATTATGGCATTATGTGTGTTTACTTTCAAGAATACAGACAATTGTAGCAAAACTTACATAGAACTACACTAACAAGTTGCAACTGGGAAAAGTTTGCAACTTTAAGTATTTATCAAAACTGTTCTCACTGTGTATGAAAAGGGTGTTCATAATGTGTGTTTGCCTTAAAAAATCCAGACAATTGTAGCAAACCCTACCCAGAACTACACTAACAAAAAGCTGTGAAAAGTTTGCAACTTTAAGTATTTATTAATCCAAAATGTTCTGTGCGTATGTGAAATGAGTGTGCGTGTGTGTTTACCGTCAATAATCCACAGAACTATAGCCAAACCTAAGTAGTTGATCAAAACTGTATTGTGTGTATGCGAAATGCGTGTGCAGAATGTGTGGTTACCTTCAAGACTCCGAGCAACTGATGGAGTCACTACGGTCTCTGACATATTTATATACAAGTCCCTGTTCCTTGATTATCGTTCCTCGCTCACGTTTTGACCAATATCAAACACAAACACGACAAAGCCAACAGAAAACAAATACCAAACGGAAAAATACACCAATGAGCAACACGCGTAGGTTTGGTTACTGTGCCACCCACGGTCGCCAATAGATATGTGAGTATATCATCGGTGTCGTGAGCAATCCGTTTAAGTCCGTTTGTTGATTACTTTTCACACCAGAGACAAAATCCTATTTTTTGTGCTGTCCATTTTAGGGATAACAATGATAATTGTAGATAGCATTTGTATAGCGCAAATCCCCGCTCAACAGCAATCTCTATGCGCTTCACAATCTATACAATTACCCCAGCAGACCCGAGAGCATTTCTGAAACAATGAAAATCAAGGACATTTGGTCTCTTTTAAGCACAGGGGGCTGTCCCGAAAAAAATGCTGTTTTGAGAAAATCGAAGGTAAAGTTTTTAAAATAATTGTTCAGTTTCTTTAAAAGACAAGGAGAGTTTTCTCTATAACCAAACAAGTATGCACACCAATGAAACCAAACTTCTCCTAGAGGTAGGGTAATGTCCACTTTTGGTGTATGTCAAGATTTCTGGAAACCCCCGAAATCTGGGTTAGCCCACTTGTCCTAAAAAGCGACTGTTTTAAGTCTTGACTGTAGCAGTGATCTGCAATTTGGTGATGTTCAAAGATGTAGATCTATCTTTGAATACTTTGAATTGATAGATCTAGAACTTTGGGAAGGTGTAAAAGTGAATAATTTCTAAAAAATTGGACTTAAGTGGATTGCTAGCGACAATGCCAAAGACAGAGACTTAAACCTATTTTTTGAGCTCTCTGTATCAGGAATTATGAAAACCAAGGAAATTGTAAGCCTTGACCGCAGCATTAAACTGCATTTTGGTGATGTTGAAAGGCATATCTTTGAATACTTTGATATAAGTTTGGCAAGGTGTAAAAATCGACAATTTCTCAAAATTTAGACTTAGTGGATTGCTACCGACAGCGTCAGCGACAACACTGTGTTGCTAGTGTGTGAGTGGGTGAGTGTGTGAGTGTGTGAGTGTTCGCACGTGTTTTGTGTCAATGTTAGCTTTGTGTGCTATTGTGGGGGCTGGGAACGGGAAGGGGGCGGGAGAGAG
>NW_004797469.1:25700-26962 GCF_000002075.1 Aplysia californica | reverse complement strand
TGTGTGTGTGTGTGTGTACACCTGGACTCGAAACTTGTACATGTACCCAACCGGCAGCACATGTGACCAAATCAAGGGATACAATTGTCCAATATACTAGACCGAAGAGTATTTTCACGGTTGTTTCCCTTTACAACATACAACAGCTTTTCCAAGAGAACAGACCACAAAGCTGACAATGGAAGTAGCAGTTCATTGTCCCAATACTTAGGGTTTGTCTGTGCGTTGTTTAGTTAGAGTTTTATGGCACTTGCAACACAATTAGGTCAAATAGGTGCCGGAGATTAGAGGTGTTACTAGAGAGGAACAAACACAAAAGAGAAGTAGGAGAGACAAAGACGATAGATGTTTGATAGGAAAGAAGGAGCAAACCACACTTACCTGAGCACCCGCCAACCACCAATTGTCGTTGGTCTATTTCATCCGCACGATTGTATTTTTTTCCCCCAGTTGCTCCTGTTCTCATCTTTGAACGGAGTTATCTTGTGGTGGACCATCAATGATTTATTTATAAAGGCACCGTCCATCCATGTCCAAGTGCTGTTTTAGCCTTATCTGGGGGTTGAAGGGTGATATAGTGTGGTTTGCTCCTTCTTTCCTATCAAACATTTATCGTCCTTTTATCTCTTCTCTTTCTTTTTTTTGTGTGTTAGTAACTCTCTTGGAACACCTAAAATATTCAGCACTTATATGACCTTATTGTGTTGAAAATGCCGTAAAGCTCTTACTAAAACTGAACGAATGGCACCAGAGAAGCTTGCGTTCTCAAGGCCATTTTGTCAAAGTAGAAAATTCATTTTTAATATGATTTTTTTGTTGTTGTTAGTGTTTTACAGCGCTCGCAACTGCATATGGTCATATGGGATGAGCGCGCTGGACACATTTAACATTTTCAGTTGGTAGAGAATTTTGACCACTGAATGAGAGGCGAACACCTTAACCCCTCGACCACGAGAGCCTTCACGTCGTTTGACTAAAGATTAGGAACACCTTGGCACAACAATGGGTTTTAATTTAGTAAAAGTTTTAAGGTACTTGCAACACGATTAGGTCATAAAATATAAAGTGCCGAAGGTTAGAAGTGCTACAAGAGAATAACAAGCACAAAAAAGGAGATGTTTAGTTTTAGAAAGAAATTTACAGTATTTGCAGCACAGTTAGGCCATGGCTCATTTATTTTTCTTATTAAAAAAAAAAGTGTTTTACGGCGCTCGCAACTGCACAAGGTTATATGAGCGCGCGAGAAACATTTACCATTTTCA
>NW_004797469.1:23160-24338 GCF_000002075.1 Aplysia californica | reverse complement strand
GGGGAAAGGGGAGAGCGGGGGGGGGAGGGTCACATATTGTTTGAACTCTGTACTCTGTCCACTTCTTTTGACTTGGGCCTAAAGTACGGTGAGTGGGATGATGCGGAATGGGACAAAATTTGGATTTGCTACACAGAAGTCTGGGTTTTTTTTAAAAGTTGAGCTTGAGTTAAAGTTTTACGGCACCTTCAAGACAGATAGGTCATATAAGTGGAGGGGAAGGCAGATGACAGAACAGTTGAGAACAGGAAAGGAGAACTTTTTTAAGAAAATTAATGGGTTTTTTCCTGTCATTGTCAGGTTTAAATCCTAGAACCTTTTGAATGAGAGGCGAACACCGTGCCTCTAGATCACGAGAACCCTAGTACAGAAGATTAGAGGTAGATGTTACTAGATTATTATTATAACAACAAAGAAAAGGAGAAGAGAGACAAGGACGATAGTACATGTAGGCCCACCGAAGACAAAATATGTTACCGAATGCATATAACGGAATAATAGCAAAGAAAACAAGGAAGAGGGACATTAAGGACGATGGTGTAAGAGGCTAGAGGTGTTACTAAAAAATAGCAAAGAAAGAAAAGAAGTAGGAGAGACATAGATCTAGACGATAGTACATGTACCGAAGACAAAATGTGTTTGTTGTTATTAGGTAATAACACAGAAAAAAGGAAGAGGGACTTTAAGGACGATAAAGAAGGAGACTAGAGGTGTTACTAAATAATAACAAACAAGCAATAACACAGAAAATAAGTAGGAGAGACAAGGACGATAGTAGGCCTACATGTAGATCTACCGAGGACAAAATAATATGTTATTGAATTTTAGCAAAGAAAACAAGGAAGAGGGACATTAAGGACAAAGGCGTAGGAGACTAGAGGTGTTGCTAAATAATAACAAACAAACAGCCACTAAAAAGAAGTATGAGAGATAAGGACTATAGTCCATCATGTACTGAAGACTAGAGGTGTTGCTAAATAATAACAAACAAAAACAACAACAAAAAAAGAAGTAGGAGAGATGAGGACGATAGCACATCATGGACTGAAGACTAGATGTGTTGCTAAATAATAACCAACAAACAATCACAAAAAAGAAGTAGGAGAGATAAGGACTATAGTACATCATGTACTGAAGACTAGAGGTGTTGCTAAATAAATACATGTAACAAACAAACA
>NW_004797469.1:20172-22885 GCF_000002075.1 Aplysia californica | reverse complement strand
CTTGCAACACAATAAGGTCATAGAAGTGCCGAAGATTAGAGGTGTTACAAGAGAGTAACAAACATAAAATAGAAGGAAGAGAGATTTATATATAAAGACGATAGATGTTTGATAGGAAAGAAGGAGCAAACCACAGCAAAGCACCCGCCAACCACCCACATAGCAACATCAGTGTAATCAAAGACATCAAATAGCAAATGAGATCAGGGAAGAAATCTACAATCATTTTTTGAAAACCCCCCCAAAAAAAAAAAAAAAAAAAAAAAAAAAACCCAATAAAAAAACAACACAAATGTAAAAAAATTTTTTTTTCAGTAAACAAATTTTGAGACGAGCATCAAACAAGTACGTGTTTCATTCAAAAATGTTAATGCAATACCAAGCAAACAAACAAACAAACAAACAAACAAGGCAAATAAGCTTACTAAAATAGTCAGGTTAGAACAGAAAATATACAAGGAAAAAAAAAAGCACACCAAAAAACCAAACCCCAAAACCCGACAACCCACGGCTCAAAGGAAAAATGATATGTCAGAAGTGGTAAACAGACAAATATTCTTCAGCGAGCGAGCCACCGACTGTACACACACACACACACACACACACACACACACACACACACACACACACACAGAAGCCAAACGCCCCACAGGAGACACAAGAATAAACCAGAAACATGAGAGAATTATTTCAGAACAGGCTACTACCCAAGACGGAAGGCTACTACCTACCCAAGACGGAAGGCTACTACCCAAGACGGAAGGCTACTACCCAAGACGGAAGGCTACTACCCAAGACGGAAGGCTACTACTACGGACCAAACGAGCAAACGACACACAAATTGTACAAACAAAGGAGAAGAAGAGGAGCCAGGCAGTCGACAGACACTAAGAACAACTAAATATACCAGCAGCAAACGCCAAAAACAAGGTGGATGTACGTTCTACGTAACCGACGCTTCCCACAATGTGAAAAAAAATAAAGAAAACATCTAAATTTAAAACAAAAAACTACATTTAAAATCTAATTATAAGAAGCAAAGACCAAAACACAAGGCTTCCCCACATTCAGACATTCCAAACTTTCTGTTTAAGACAAATAATATTAAAATTAAAAATCCGTCACCACTAACAATTCACCAGTTGGGGGCTTCCAACCAGACTCCACATACTCCTCGTACATATATATATATATATATAATAAAATAATATGCAAGTACTTTCAGGAGGTTGGCAAAAAATCCTTCACGACAAAAGACTTGTTACTGGACTCAAACCAATACCCCCATCACCATATAAACCCAACACTTGCTTGATCTATATATATATATCATATATATATATTTATTATAATACATTAAAAACGAAAAAAAAAACCAGCAAAGAAAATAAAAAATCACCTGCCAACAAACGCAAGCGGAGGGGCGGGCGGGCGCGCTGGTAAAAAAACGTACAAGATTGAGCCAACAGCAGACAGAGAGAGCAACCGTCGTAGAATGCTGCCAGAGAGAAGGTGGGTTGCCATTTTTCGAGTTCTTTGTGATTTTGTTCTTACAGGAAGGTCTTGTTCTCCCTCTCCTCAACTTAGATCATGTCGTTCTGTGGGAGGCCGGCTGACAAAATGACAGTTACTTCTCCCGATTCAATCCATGAATGGAGATATTATTATCGGCCGAAAATCGACACAAAGGTCGTAGTTATTTATAAATTCTAAACCAACTTAACCTCTTCCCTGCTGCGTGGACGTATGCACTGGTTTGTGTTATTCCAGTTTATGTTCTCTGCCATTTTCATACAACTTCATATAAGGAAAATGTTTGGAGATATTAGTAACAACGAGTGCCATTTTTAAATTTTAAAATAAATCTTTGGTGAAAATCTCTCTTTAAGGAATTCTATCTTGTGTGTACAAATTTTACTGTAGATGGATACATACATTTCAGCAGTGAAAGGCTTATTAAAACAACACATCTTTTATCATTTCCTAGTAACAAATTGTGCAAGCTCCACTTGTGTGACATATATCTATTTCCATCAGGCCCAAATCTGAGAACGTAACTCATTTTGTCAGCACACTGCCTCCAACGTGTGAGATATGGTGATGATGACGATGGAGCCTGAACACCCATATCAGGAAGCATACTTAGAAAAAATATACAATATTATAGTTATTATTACAAATGTATAAAAAAAAGGCATTTCATTTTGAGTACCTTCTCTCTCCGCCTCGACCCGCTGCAATTTAGGTCACAGCTTGAATGAGTCGTTCGTGTCCTTCCTCGTAATCTTTGATTTAAAGACAAAGGATAGCTTAGCATCCTGTAAAACGCGACCGACACAGACGCACGCCGGCACACACACACACACACACTGCCAACATATAAAAACCTCCCTGCCATACAAATGTGGAACTCGAGACAAATAAAAAAAAGCATTCCGTACTGTACTAGCTAGCTATCCTCATTTTAAAACGCTGGAAAACTCAATTTTTCTGTACAATTTGGTACAAAATAAAACCCCTAGGGGCGGAGACTGTTTGTACTATATTTGCGTGTGAAATAGAGATTAAAAAAACCCTTTTCAGTCTACAAGCTATCTGGATCTTTTTTTTGGTGTGAGAGGAATTAAGCTTGATCCCACTGTCTAACCCCTGTCACTTTCCAGCCCTTGGGTTTTCAAAACCTGAAACAAATCTGAGAACTGGGAAAGATTTG
>NW_004797469.1:17903-20072 GCF_000002075.1 Aplysia californica | reverse complement strand
GGGGGGGGGGGGGGGGGGGGGGGCAACAAAAGGGGGGGGGGATGACGTTAAAACAACGATGTTGTTGATCACCGGAAATTTGAGGGGGAAGAATCTAACGTTTCACCGAAGGGCTTTCTACTGTTGTGTGTACGTTCTTCACTTTTATAAATGGAAGAGTTCTTTAATGAAACAATCCTCTACAACTACAGGAACCATACAAGAAGAAGTTAACTGTCAACAGCACGCACAACAGAAGTACCGGTACTAAATTTATATAATGACAAATTGACCGGTACAAATTGAGACATTTGGAGCCCAAGGGGCAGAGGGGAACAGCCCCAGTGGTGGTGGTGGAGGGGGCGGCCGGCCCCAGGATAAGATGGAACTGATCGGAAAGTGCATACATTTTCTTTGAGCCTGAATCTACAGCCATAATCACACACCCATGCTCACCCGGTCTGCATCAGAAAAATTCCACACAGAGCAAACAAAAAAATTGTTTGTCTTTAGAAGTGCCTCTACCATTGTTTTTGTACGTTTTACGTGAAGCCGAGATTATTTGTATAGTCTTTTCGGGTAATAGTTGGAAAGCGAAGAAAGCATACTGCAGAACATGGCCATACAGAAAGCTATTGCCATTGCTAGGATTATTATCCTATTAGGAAAAGGGAGGCTGAAAATTTGGCTTCTTGTAACTTGTACTTATTAACTTTTTAGTAATTTTAGACTCGTCCGTTTGTTAGGATAGACGTAAATTACGGTAATGTTCAACGCTGAATACTTCAGTGAAGCACGTTACAGAATCATATTGGCGGCCTTTTCCCTACTTTTCAGCACTTTTGGTTCGCGAGACAAATTAACCTTTGACCGGTTCAACTGCTTGAACACATATTTTTGTTACAACTCTTAAAACACCTTGGTTCAACTATCAAAAACACCTCGGTTCAACTCTTAAAACACCTCGGTTCAACTATCAAAAACACCTTGGTTCAACTATCAAAAACACCTTGGTTCAACTCTTAAAACACCTCGGTTCAACTCTTAAAACACCTCGGTTCAACTCTTAAAACACCTCGGTTCAACTATCAAAAACACCTCGGTTCAACTATCAAAAACACCTCGGTTCAACTCTTAAAACACCTCGTTTCAACTCTTAAAACACCTCGTTTCAACTATCAAAAACACCTCGGTTCAACTATCAAAAACACCTCGGTTCAACTCTTAAAACACCTCGGTTCAACTATCAAAAACACTTTGGTTCAACTATCAAAAACACCTTGGTTCAACTATCAAAAACACCTTGGTTCAACTCTTAAAACACCTTGGTTCAACTATCAAAAACACCTTGGTTCAACTCTTAAAACACCTCGGTTCAACTCTTAAAACACCTCGGTTCAACTATCAAAAACACCTTGGTTCAACTCTTAAAACACCTTGGTTCAACTATCAAAAACACCTTGGTTCAACTCTTAAAACACCTTGGTTCAACTATCAAAAACACATTCCTGGAGGACTCCTAAAGAAAGGGCAGCGACAACATTGGATCCACACAACAAGACTCTCTTGAAGCCATTTTTATCTTTAAGCCACTATTTTTAAAAAAAACCATGAAGAAAAGTGATCCGATGAATAAAACAACGCTTCCGTATTATATTACAATGTGCCTCCGTCACACGGACTCTGTAGATATTTAAATATATATATATATGTGGGTGGTGAAGCAGGATATTATTATGATCAAACATGTCTAGCAGTAGTAGAAAAATATGGAAAATGGATGAAAATGAAAACGTGTTCTCCACGAGTGGGGAAAAATGGACAAAATTCTCCACTTGCCCTACTCAAGCAAGGTGCTACTCAATTATTTTTGCTGCCGTTGGTGAAAGAAAATAAATAAATAAATAAATAGCTGTACAATGTCGAGAAATGCCCGCTGAATCGCAGCAGATTTATAAGAGCAGTGTAAAAATAATACTAGGGAGTACCCATTAAAAAAAAAAAAATGATTCGCGGTCTCAACGAGGGACGAAAATTTGAATAATTTCGTCCAGACAGGAAAACACTCCCGGCACTCGAACCAGAATCAAACGACTCATGAATAACAATTTCATTTAAAATATGTACTTGTGTATACATACTCCCTCTAATACATACACGCACACCTACACACACACCCACATCCATACA
>NW_004797469.1:15731-17782 GCF_000002075.1 Aplysia californica | reverse complement strand
GAGCTAATGGCGTGAGTGATGACGTTAAAACAACGATGTTGTTGATGTTGTTGAGCACCGGAAATTTGAGGGGGAAGAATCTAACGTTTCACCGAAGGGCTATCTACTGTTGTGTGTACGTTCTTCACTTTTATAAATGGAAGAGTTCTTTAATGAAACAATCCTCTACAACTACAGGAACCATACAAGAAGAAGTTAACTGTCAACAGCACGCACAACAGAAGTACCGGTACTAAATTTATATAATGACAAATTGACCGGTACAAATTGAGACATTTGGAGCCCAAGGGGCAGAGGGGAACAGCCCCAGTGGTGGTGGTGGAGGGGGCGGCCGGCCCCAGGATAAGATGGAACTGATCGGAAAGTGCATACATTTTCTTTGAGCCTGAATCTACAGCCATAATCACACACCCATGCTCACCCGGTCTGCATCAGAAAAACTCCACGCAGAGCAAACAAAAAAATTGTTTGTCTTTAGAAGTGCCTCTACCATTGTTTTTGTACGTTTTACGTGAAGCCGAGATTATTTGTATAGTCTTTTCGGGTAATAGTTGGAAAGCGAAGAAAGCATACTGCAGAACATGGCCATACAGAAAGCTATTGCCATTGCTAGGATTATTATCCTATTAGGAAAAGGGAGGCTGAAAATTTGGCTTCTTGTAACTTGTACTTATTAACTTTTTAGTAATTTTAGACTCGTCCGTTTGTTAGGATAGACGTAAATTACGGTAATGTTCAACGCTGAATACTTCAGTGAAGCACGTTACAGAATCATATTGGCGGCCTTTTCCCTACTTTTCAGCACTTTTGGTTCGCGAGACAAATTAACCTTTGACCGGTTCAACTGCTTGAACACATATTTTTGTTACAACTCTTAAAACACCTTGGTTCAACTATCAAAAACACCTCGGTTCAACTCTTAAAACACCTCGGTTCAACTATCAAAAACACCTTGGTTCAACTCTTAAAACACCTTGGTTCAACTATCAAAAACACCTTCCTGGAGGACTCCTAAAGAAAGGGCAGCGACAACATTGGATCCACACAACAAGACTCTCTTGAAGCCATTTTTATCTTTAAGCCACTATTTTAAAAAAAAACCATGAAGAAAAGTGATCCGATGAATAAAACAACGCTTCCGTATTATATTACAATGTGCCTCCGTCACACGGACTCTGTAGATATTTAAATATATATATATATGTGGGTGGTGAAGCAGGATATTATTATGATCAAACATGTCTAGCAGTAGTAGAAAAATATGGAAAATGGATGAAAATGAAAACGTGTTCTCCACGAGTGGGGAAAAATGGACAAAATTCTCCACTTGCCCTACTCAAGCAAGGTGCTACTCAATTATTTTTGCTGCCGTTGGTGAAAGAAAATAAATAAATAAATAAATAGCTGTACAATGTCGAGAAATGCCCGCTGAATCGCAGCAGATTTATAAGAGTAGTGGAAAAATAAAACCAGGGAGTACCCATTAAAAAAAAAAAAATGATTCGCGGTCTCAACGAGGGACGAAAATTTGAATAATTTCGTCCAGACAGGAAAACACTCCCGGCACTCGAACCAGAATCAAACGACTCATGAATAACAATTTCATTTAAAATATGTACTTGTGTATACATACTCCCTCTAATACATACACGCACACCTACACACACACCCACATCCATACACGCCCCCCCACACACACACAAACAGACTGGTCACAGAACCGTGCCGTAAGACGACAGCTTCCAAGCATCTCGTAGGACACACACACACACACACAAAGTCTCAACCTCTCACGTTGCCCTGGGGTTACCCTGGGGACCCACAAACATCATGTCCCTCACATACACCCACACACGCCCCCTCACAAACATCATGTCCCTCACATACACCCACACACACCCCCTCACAAACATCATGTCCCTCAGACACAAAAAGCCCACACCAAACCAAACAGTCACGGTAAAAGGTCAGCCAAATTTCAGTGAAAAAGAAAAAAACCAAAAAAACATTTCCTCCTCCCATACGTGTGTGTGTATATGTGTGTGTGTATG
>NW_004797469.1:13086-14391 GCF_000002075.1 Aplysia californica | reverse complement strand
ATCATTCACTGTAGACAAGGGTATCATTCACTGTAGACAAGGGTATCATTCACTGTAGACAAGGGTATCATTCACTGTAGACAAGGGTATCCTTCACGGTGGACAAGGGTATCATTCACTGTAGACAAGGGTATCATTCACAGTAGACAAGGGTATCATTCACCGTGTCACAGGCCACAAGCCAAAAAAAGGTATCCAAAAGGCTCGCACGTACACACAAACGCACACACATAACACACTTTACGTCACGCAACGCCCACACAACGGGGGTATATCTCTTTTGTCTCTCTCTCTCTCGCCTTCTGTCCGTTTTTATTGCAGTTCACACACTCTGCTCTGAGGTTTCTGCGCCCAAAATGTATGTAGTCATGGTGCGACAATCTTCCACACGGACAGCGATGAAACGAGTAAGTCCTAGTCGCACAGACATCCATGAAATGAACAAGTACAACAATCGCGAGGATGTCGATGAAACGAATAAGTCCTCCAGTCGCACAGACATCCATGAAATGAACAAGTACAACAATCGCACGGATGTCCATGAAACCAATAAGTAATTCAGTCGCACGGACATCCATGAAATGAACAAGTCCAACAATCGCGAGGATGTCGATGAAACGAATAAGTCCTCCAGTCGCACGGACATCCATGAAATGAACAAGTCCTTCAGTCGCACGGACATCGGTGAAACGAATAAGTCCTTCAGTCGCACGGATGTCGATGAAACGAATAAGTCCTTCAGTCGCACGGATGTCGGTGAAACGAATATGTCCCTCAGTCGCACGGATGTCGATGAAACGAATAAGTCCTTCAGTCGCACAGACATCCATGAAATGAACAAGTCCAGCAATCGCACGGATGTGCATGAAACAAGATAAGTCCTTCAGTCGCACTGACGTCGATGAAATGAATAAGTCCTTGGGTTGCATGGACATCGATAAAGTTCGTCCTACAGTCCCACAGACGTCCCATGAAACAACGAAGTCCTCCAGCGGCTGACCTCAACTGTACATTCCCAGGCCAAAGATGGGGTGCTGGTGGCTCTGGTTCGGCTGTGAAGGAACAAAACAATAAAACAATTAACCGATATACAAATAAATATACATAACATACCCATGAAAATGTTAAAAGATAAAAAAATAACACCCCCTCCAAAAAAAAACCCCCCTTTTAAAACAAACAAATGCATTTGACATACCCGTAAAAATGACCCCAAACAAAAAAATTAAAAAACCCCCCAACAATAACAAGAAAAGGAAAAATGTAAAACTACCTACACAAAGTACAAATACAAATAAATGTATT
>NW_004797469.1:7859-11272 GCF_000002075.1 Aplysia californica | reverse complement strand
AAGAAAAAAAAAAACCCTCCCCCCCCAAAAAAAACCCAAACAAACCGGGGGTTGTTTCTTGCTTGAAGCATAACAATTTTCCACCATTGTGTCGACTGTCGACACATTTTCACGTAACCTACAAATGTCAGCACCAAAATCAGGACACGGGGAAACACGCACACCAAAAAAGTAAGACACAAAAAAACAAACACACACAAACACATAAAAGTAAGACAATAGAAAAGTAAGACAATAGAAAAGTAAGACAAAAAAAAAGTAATAAAAAAGTAAGACAATAGAAAAGTAAGACAATAGAAAAGTAAGACAATAGAAAAGTAAGACAAAAAAAAAGTAATAAAAAAGTAAGACAATAGAAAAGTAAGACAATAGAAAAGTAAGACAATAGAAAAGTAAGACAATAAAAAAGTAATAAAAAAGTAAGACAATAGAAAAGTAAGACAATAGAAAAGTAAGACACACGCAAAAAAAACCCCAAAGGCACACACATAAAAAAGTAAGAAGACACACATGCAAAAAGTACGACACAAAACCACCACCACCACCCCTCACCCTCCCCGTCCGGCAACTCACGTTCTGCAGCTTGAAGGTGTCGTAGATTTGCACCAGCTCCTCCGTGGTGTACTGGTTCAGCACTACAAAGTTGTCCAGAGACGGGCTGGCCTTCCTGGCACAGTCCTGGCAGTGCACCAGGAACTGGCCGTCGCTCTCCGTCACAAACAGGATGTTGAACACCTCCACCTGCCGCATGGCAAAAAATTTTATTAAAAAAAAATTCTCCAAATTTTTTTTAAATGGAAGCCATTTAAAAAAAAAAAAAGGATAGTGGCACATTTATATGACCTTATTGCGCTGCAAGTGCCGTAAAACTCGGACTAAAACTTTGAGTTAAGAGGAGTATACTGCTCCAACCGCAGTCACTAAGTGCGAGGGGGGGTGGGTGGGTGTGAGTGTGTGTGAGTGTGTGTGTGTGTGGGTGAGTGTGTGTTAGTTTTAGTATGTGTTTTAGTAGTTTTACGGTACTTTTGCAATATGAATTGGACATATTATTATAAGTGATGAAGATTAGAGGGGTGTTACTAGAGAGTGACATACAAAGAAAAAGAAGGAAAAAAGATAAGGGGCGATAGACGTTCGATGGGAGAGATAGACTAGGATAGACATTAAAAAAACAAAACACAACAAAAAACTGCACTGAAGACGCAATTTTCCCTACAGAAACAAACACGATAGCAGCAAAACAAAAAAAACAAACAAAAAATTTAATAAGGGGGAGGGGGAGAAGAAATGAACCTCTATAAATACCAAGCTTGCCGACATTTTGTAACTCCAGTGAGGGGCACACAGACGTACATCTGATAAGACAAGATAAGATAAGACAGGATAAGATAGGATAAGATACGATACAAAGAAATAAGATATAAGATAAGATTTAATTGTCCGAAAGGAAGCAGTGTAAACAACTGCTGGCACAACACCCAACACCAGGACTCGAACCCCGGCCCCTCACCTCACACTCTTCACAGTAATGAGCCGGCTCTTCTGTCGTCCGCCCGTGCCATTTGACCTCTTTCTTCAGCTCTTCCACCAAGTCCAAAGTCATCTGTACCTGGCGCAGCGACCGCATTAAGGTCGTCCTGAAAGACAAAGGCGGGGAAACGTGAGTTTAGTTAGTTCGCTAGTTTGAGTATGGAGGAGCACAGCGATATGATAACCGTCATTTAGTTTAGTGCAAGACAGACAGACAGACAGACAGACAGACAGACAGACAGACAGACAGACAGACAGACAGACAGACAGAAAAAAGATACAGCAGAGGTAAATAAAAAAAGAAGTAGGACCTTCCAGTGGTGATCCTCTACCACCCACAGATGAAAAACTATTTAAAACACGTGAGAACAGAACATAAATAGGAAATACATTTTCTATTTCACAACTTAGCAGAAGAGGGAGGGGCATAAAAATGGGGTTGCGAAAAAAAGAGAATGAGTAACAAAAAATAAAAAAATAAAAAGACGAGGCGGGGGGAAGAGGAGGAGGGGGTGCGGCCGGCTCTGAGTGACTCACTTGATGGCCTCGTGGATTTTGATGTCGGTGACTCCGAGGTTCTGCGCCAGGTTCCAGGAGAGGCTGATCATGGGCACAATGGACTTGTAGCTCTGCAGCTTGTTGTACTCGTAGCGCTCCACGCCCAGCGTGTACTGGCGGTACGTGATCGGGCCCACGTTCCACGCGATGTTGTTGCACCAGCCCTGGGGGGAGGGGAGCGGAGGGAGGGATAGCGGAAACATGTACAATTTACTATCATTAATTCAACAAAGACAACAATTAAAAAAATAAAACAATTCTAAGGAATAAAAAAAACACAAAAAAACTAATAGAGGATGAAAGAAAAAGAGGGAAAGAATAAATGCAGGATAAAATGAAAGATAGAAAGAACGAATGGTGTAAAAAGAAAAAAATAAGAACCAAAAATAACAAAAAAACAAATGAAGGACAAAATGAAAGCAGGAGCAATTCGAAAAAATGAAAGAATGAAAAATAGAATAAATAAAGTACAAAATGAATGCAGGACGGAATGAATGGGAAAAAAAAAAGAATGGAGCGTTTAAAAAACTAAATTTTTTTAACGAAGGCAACCCCCCCCAAAAAAAACAACAACAACCCCCAAACAAAAACAAAGAAGAAACAGAAGCCCCCAACGACCACCACCACCAGCACACTCACAATGGCCTGCACCCAGTGGACGGTGCCCGGCCCGATCCACACCAGGTCGCCAGGTTTTTGGATGAAACGGTAGACGGGGACGTCCTCCTCGTAAAGATCTTCCAGGATGGGCCACCACGAGCCGTGCAGGTAGTTCACGCTGTTCCTGGAAAAGATTAAAAGTACGCTCGTCAATTTCTACGCTTCGTCAACGTGCTTGTCAGTTTCTACGTCTAGATCCACTCAAAGAAAATCCTATTTAGACGGGGACATAATTTAGATCCTACAAGGAAGGCGACGCACTCTTCCAATCTTCCTCCCCACCTCCTCTCATTCTCCCTTTCACTCTCACACACAACGCGCCCCCACCCCTCCATTCCTTCCCTTCTCACTCATGCCCCTCCCCCCACTCTCTCTCTCATGTCCTTCTCTCTCTCTCTCTCCCTCTCAGCATACCACAACCTACCTCTCACACATGTCCTGTATAACTCCCCAGTACTGCTCTCTCTCTCTCTCTCTCCCCCACAACCTACCTCTCACACATATCCTGTATGACTCCCCAGTACTGCTCTCTCTCTCTCCCTCTCTCTCTCTCTCCCTCTCTCTCCCCCACAACCTACCTCTCACACATGTCCTGTATGACGCCCCAGTACTGCTCGGGCACAGAGAACCACTCACAGTCTCTCTTTCTCTCTCCCTCTCCCCCC